>NC_092828.1:36590715-36893745 GCF_039878825.1 Excalfactoria chinensis
GCTCAGTTGAGGCTCTTGCCTAGGAGATAAGAGCTTTCCTATGGAACCATTCAGCAAAGCAAGACCATATGAAAAAGAAATGTCTTTCTGCTTTCCAGTATTTTTCCAGCTGAAAAGCAGTGACAAAGCTTAAGGATGTGATTTTATTTTCCCTCCACATTCTCACACTTTCTAAATGCTTTCCAACTGGCAAAACAGTCAGTGTTACTTTGTGTTCTTTCCTGCCTTCAGAAAGGAAGTCTGAAATGCAGGAAAGCTCTGTTTGAAAACAGTCCTACTATTCCTTTATTTCGAACTATTCTTGGAGAAAGGGGTAGGATTTGTTTGTTTTTCTTTTCACAATAACAAAATGAAAATATTCAGGAACATTCTCCTCTGAAACACCTTTCTGAGTTTATCAGAAGTTTAAGTTGCAGTTATTTCAAACTCCCCTTAGTAGGGCAGTCTTTATTTCAGTCATTCTGTCATACAGAGTCACAGCCTCTCAACAGATTTTTCAGTATTTTGCTTTAAATAGAGATTGGGAAGCTGATTTGCATCAGCAAAGTGTTCATTAGAAAGGATTAAACATGGGTAAGTGCCACAGTCCCATGAAAGAAGGCAAGGCTAAACATCTTGCACCTCATTTTCATTGACAATGACAACCCAAGCATCATAATCAGGGGCCTTTTGCCCCCAGTACATAGGGAAACCTAAAACTTTCATAATACAGCTCAAATTACCATTTCAGGAGGTGAGTAAATAATCACCATTGACTTACACCTCACACCACATTCAGTTCAGGATGGTGTGTTAGTGTCACAAAATACACTGTGTTGGGGGCAATGGAGGGCATGGGGTGGTCTTGGCCCTGGGGCACCACTAACCAGCAAGGCTGAGATATCCAACTCCCTTTTTCTTACCCCTCTTTGAAAGGAATTTCATTTCGTTGCCTCACAGCTTCTCTTGAAGGCAGTGAGCACTCAGCTCCCGCATGTGGGGTTTGGGAGCATGGATGTAGGTGGCACTGCCTCTACGGCAGTGGAATGTATGGCAATGGAAGGTTCTCAAAAGACTTGGTAAATAAGATGCATAAGACTCTTTGTTAAGAAAATCTGCCTGGAAAGCTCATAAGATTAAGTTTTCCTGCAACATTTTCTATACTTCCTATTTGAAGACTGGCTGGAAATCTGAGAAGAGCTGTTCTGTTCCAGCTGAAGTGAGTAGATGCCAAGGTTTTAGAAGGCTGAGAGAGAGGCAAGGGGAGGGAAAGAGAATTACACTTTTTTTTTTTTCTTTAGAAATTTGGGTTCATCTTGAGTTTTGGGAAGTGGTTACAATTCACTTTTGTTTTGTCTAAACAAATTTCTTCACTTTTATTTTGTCTGAATCATCTGGCTGAAGTACAGCTTGAGCTTTGCTTCCCAGGAGTTACACTGAATTAATAGTTTTGGTCACAAGGCGTAAGCTGAATCCTGTGCCCCATGAGGGCACACAAGAAGCTCTTTGGCAATGCACTAAAGACCAGGTCAGCCCAAATTATTTAAGATGTATTTGTGCTGAGTTCGACCCAGTTCCAAATGTGAACTATGCTACTAGGATGATCCCTGGCACAAGAACAGATATTGAACATCCGTCAGTATGAAATTATTCTGACGTGAACTGATACATTTTCTGAAAGAACAGGCTCCATTTCTCCCTGTGTTAAAATAACTGCAGTAACTGCAGTTCAGTTTTTAAAGGATTGAGATAGCTTTCACGACTAATATCAACAGAAGAGCTTTGAAACTATTGTCTGAAATCAACTAGGTCTTGAATGGAACATCATCTGAAAATCCCTGGCAGAAATTCTGGAGTAAAGGTCAAAGTACTTAGTAAATCCTTTATCATCATCATCTTTTCACCTTTGAAGAAGAATATATTGTCGTGTAGAAAGGTATGCCCTGTGTGATACAGACTAAGACTTCACCAGAGGAATAGCTGTGCATCTACATGAACAATTTGAGTAACCAAATGAAAAAATAATACACAGATCATTCTGAAAGTAATGCCTCCTATATTTCCAACCCCCCCCCCCCCCCCCCCCATGGAAACAGCAACAGATGCAAACAGCACAATAACATGATTTGATAAAGCAAATTCTCAGCTGCAAAACATAACCACCACCATCAGCTGTGCATTTTCACCAGCCGCACTCATACAAATCTGTACCAGCAGAGGTGAACCACTGTTGCTGCCCCCATTGTTGAAATGTACCATCCACTGCCTCACTGTGCTCACATCCGCTGGCTGGTCTCCACAAACGTTCAGCAAGTGCCAGTGAATGTCAGTGAGTGCCACTGTTTCCACATGGAGGAATTCAGTGTCACACCTTTGCTTCACACACACTTCCATGTCACTGTGTCAGACCGCCCCTCTACTGCCATCTGTCACATGGCAACATGTAACAGAATATGGATGGGAAGTTCAGCCTCTACTGCCATACCATCAGTGTACACCTCTGACACTGTGGGCCAATAACTAGGAAGCAAGTGCTTACTGCAGAGCAATCACAATGACATTGAGTCAAGGATAATGGCCAAAGTTATTTCAAGTGCAAAATTGAAGAAGCTAAGAAAGAAAATGGGAGAGAAATTGCAGCCAGTTCATAAATCCACCATTTTTCCAACCAAGCACTGTGGTAGACTTTTCATTAGCAGAAAATGTAGGCTAAGGGTATGCAACGTGGACAAACTCAGAACAGCAATATTTTTATCCATGGAGAGGGGTGCCAAGATCACAAAGGGAAAGCACGAACACTAAGAATTTCTCCCACAAGCTCCAACTCATATCAGTTTTAGACTTGGATAGCAGAAAACTAGAGAGAACATCCTTACTCAAAGAAATAGAATGATTCAAATGCTGTCTCTACAAAGGAAATATCCCCACTCAAAATAAGATAATAAATAAATAAATAAATAAATAAATAAAACAAAAACACAGCATCAGTAAGACAGCAACAAACACGAAATGTTTAACAGGGGTGGCGCATGTCCTACAATGGTAGTTTAGCTCCAATGTGGTGTAATCAACATGTAAAATTATTTCTACTGTCTATTTCTTGTCACTTTCCTACAAAACAGTGACTGCATTTTTCAGGTGCATGTATTGAAATGCTGCACTTTTAGGTTTTGATCCTCTGAATGGTTATTCTTTCAGAAGAGTCCCTGCTAAGGTGTCTGAGTCTGATGGCCATGGCTCATTCAGCAGAGCAGTTCTGTCTTATACCGTGCTCCCAAGAATAAACACTGTATTGAGCAGAAGTGCCAAAAAAGGGAGAGAGAAAAAAAAAATCTTTCCTTGCAAGGCCAAACATGCTGTCTTTGGACAGATTTCAGTCCTGCTTTAATTCATTAAAAAAGTGAAACAAAATCACCATTTACATCCTTGACAGCTGGCAGGTTTTATGTGTTCTTACAGCTCCTGCCAAGTCAAGGAGGAAAAAAAAAAAAGAGTTTTCATTCAGCTCTGTCATGGATCTTCGGAGTGCTGGAAGTGTGAGACATGTCAAAATGTATTTGTAACAATGACATACAGTACCTGAAGGCAGGAACGTATTATGCTAATGTACTGGCGTAAAGGAAGTTACAATTCTCCTTTTACCTTAAAAAAAGAAAAGAAAAAGAAAAAAAGGAAAAAGACCCACAAGAACACCAGAAAACATGCCAGTCCTGCAAGAGGGTGTGCTTTGCTTTCTACAAAGTCACCTGACATGTTCCAAATGCTTTCTGCTCATCAGATTGCTTTCCAAGATATGCTAGATAAATTTAAAAAACAACAACAAAAAAAGAGGTCTCATGTTTTATTAGCACTTAAGGATTTCTCTTCCACCCTTGAGAGGAGAATGGCCTTGCAGTTCAGGTGCTGAGCTGTCATGGGCAGATCTTGCCATGGCCACATCCCCAACCAGTGACATGAGAAAAATGAGAAAAGTGCTCTTCTGCACTGCACATCAGTCGTTTGGGTTGGAAGAGTTTGCCATCCTGTCTGCTTGTGCTTGTACAAGGCAACACAAAAAGGCACTGGATGGAAACATTATAGTGAAAAGCAGTGATGTCTTGCATATTGTATTAGATATCTTAGTGGTCTTTCCAATCTTCATGATTCACTGGTTCTATGATTCTGTGTACTTCAGCAGAAACTGGGAACAAAAATAACCTCCAACTTTTGTGTTTTGCAGCCATTCCCTGGCCCAGCTAAGACAGAAAAGCAGAAAGAAAACCACTTCCAAATAAAAAGCTCTCATGTAAGATGTCTGAAGCATGATGAAAACCCCCAGTGTTTCATGCTGTGGTACACATAGACTGCAGCTTATATCACATTGCTCAGAATACACACCTTGAGCGAATACTTCCAATCATATGCATATGAGCTGTATTCAGTGTATTTCTTTGCCAGAAAGGAGATGCATGGTAAAGCTAGGCAGCTGTTTGAACTCAGTGGCACTGTGAAAAGTTACCTAGATCACAGTTTAACAGAACCTCACTTGTCTCTCTAATCATGATGATGACAAAGATAAATTATAAATTGGACCTCCTGCTTTTGCATTTCTTTATCTCACTACCCACCCTGCAAATGTGCAAGTTAAACCTGCCTCAGCACAAATGCAAGAGACAAAACTTCCCATTTTAGTCCTTCACAGCTGTTTACACTTGAGACAAATATTACTGTAGAAAAGAAGAGTCCATTAGCATACCATAGTTGTCATTTTCAGAGGCATTTAGGAGAGAGTTTTTGCAGATTTTAGAACTGAAGCCTCACTCAGGAAGCACAGATGCCAGATCACTATTCCTGGCTTTAAAAAAAGAGAACTGCTTATGGACAGAGGTGACATTTACTGCCTGCAGTACATTTCACATAGCAGCTATCTTGTCAATCATATATATCTTTATATTACTTGACTGTGTCGTTTTAATTTTGCTGTGGGTATTTACTTTAAAATCAGTTTTATTCTGTGATCAGCAACCCTATATCTATGGTGGTGAGAATAGCTTGGGGTTGCAACTTAAAGACCACAAATATGACTAGTCTTGGCTCTGAGACTTTGAGACCCATAGGCACAATCTTTTCTTACAAAATGCAATCATTATGGCATGCGTATAGCCCTAAGCAATTTCACTTATTAAGCCAACAACTGCTTAAAATGGCAAGCTGCTCTTGGAAAAATCAACTTACTGCTTTATGACTGTACAAGGTCCCTTTCGCCACAGATAAAGTTTTAGAAAACCTAAACCTGTGGCAATTGTCTGCCTTTGAGATACAGTTCAACAGGATAATAAGTAGACTTAGTTATATTGTTGTACTCAGCTTTACCCCCACAGTATGTGGATGGGACTAGCAAAATGATTTGTTCTCCATAGTACTGACTAAAAAATAATAATAATTAAAAAAATAATTAAAAAAAAAAATCACAAATGGTTTGTGTGAAGGTGAAAAAGGAAAATACTGCACTGAAGGAGCAGGAAAAGGAATAGATCAATGTCTTTCACCAGAAGTGGTTATGAGATTTCTCTCTAAGAGATGCATCCAACCTTATCACCTTTTGGTCTTTCCTCTGGAGAAATGAGTCTGATGTGCCAACTTTCAGTTTATAGCAAGACTGTAAAAGCCTCACACAAGTACCCAGAATTGTATTATAAAACTGGAAGGACGAAAAGAATCAGCAAATAGAACGAGCAAAGCTGAAGAAGTACAGAAATGCTGAAATTCATTTCTTATTTCATTCCACTTGTGAAGGTTTTACACAGCAATGGGAGAATATCCCGGCTATGAACACTGAACTCACTGAAAGGCAACCAGAAGCATCATCATTGATCACTGTATGAAAAACTGGTAATCACAGCCTGAACCTCTGGTTAATCAGCTGAGGCAAGTGTCCGGTCAGCTGTGGGAGCACAGGTGAGGGTAATTCAGGGGTGGAACTTGACTCCACCTCCTCTAGACTTCATTTAAGGGCTGACCACCACTAAGGCTGCATCTCTTGGGTGTTGCTCCTCTGTGAAGATTGTCTCAGTGTTTACCAGCAAGACTGAAGGCTTCTATATTGGTGAGTTTTTCCTATAATCTTTTGGATATTTTTCACTATCCTTCTTGTATTATTTCCAACTTTGTATTTTCACCTTACAATCACTAACACAGTTCTTGGTAAAAATTAGACTTAAGCCAAGTCAAAGCTCACCCAAGTATGATAAATACACCATTGTGAATGAGCAGACACTATCTAAGCTCTGAATGAGGAGTTTGGATAGGTACTTGGTCAACCAAGTGAGATCTGAAACACATTTTTAAAGGAGGAAGTTGCAGATTTCCAAAAACCCGTCAGAAACCACAGTAGAGTAGGAGAAATTCTTATACCCAGGCTGCAAATAAATGAAGACTCAAAATATCTTTGAGTAAGGACAGAGCTTTGAATGCTGAGGACCCAGCATGAGGTATGGCCTCTGTAGTGGCTCAGATTAGCTCAGAGAAACAGCATGGATAACAGTCATGCATTTTCTATGCCTAAACTGGATTTGAGATCTCCTGTCATCAGTGGGTTGCAGTGCTGAGAGCTGGCTGTCCTCCACATGGAGAGGAGTGCCTTTCGCCAGGCTGTGATGTATGGCTGGACATGTGCAAAGTGTTGGCAGCTATGGAGGCTCTGGAAGTCTTCAAGATAAAAGACACTTTCTGAAAGTAAGATTACTTTCATTACTGAGTTGATGTGAAGCTTATTTATTTTTATGAGGTATCTTTTCAAATCACTAAATTATTTTATTAGTTGTTTTCATGGCTTATACTACAAGGGCACAATTTTGTGACTGAATGAAAGATTGCCTCTTGCCAACTTCATTATACAAACAGCCTGAAGCTCCCTCCTCCTTAAACACATTTCCAACAGTGGGCTGAATGTGTATGGGAAGTGGAGAGATACCTTGGAAACAAAAGGACCTCTTGTCTAAGTTCTGTTTTTGAGAGTTTTGTTCAGACATTTACATTGTCTAAAGTAGCTAATGATGATTTGGAGACTGAAAACAGTAACGACAACAAAGTACTTCTGTAGTCTGTTCAGGGCTGATCAAATGATTTCACAATCATTTAAAGCTGTCATACTTTTGCTATATCAAGTAAGTCTCAAAAATCACAAAATTTTGTGATTGCACATCTGGGAAAGTTTTGCTTTTCCACATCGAGTGCAGCAGTGGAATATTGGGACTGCCAAAAAAGCTATCTCCGCACCTTATAAATGGTACAGTTGTAAAAATTATTAAGCAGTGGATCTTAAAGCTCATAGGGCTATAGGAGTATGGAGAAATCAGGCAACAGCATTGTTATAGAATCACAGCATGATTTGAGTTGAAAGAAACCTCAAAGATCACCCAGTTCCAACTGCCTGCCACGGACTGGTTGTCTCCCATCAGATCAGGGCCCAGAGCCCCACCCAACCTGGCCTTGAGCACCTCCAGGGATGGGGCATCCAAAGCCTCTCTGGGCTTTCACAGCCCTGCTTTCTCGGTCTCTGGAGAGGGTTCTCCAGCCCTCTGATAATTTTTGTGACCTTCCTCTGGACCTGCTCCAACAGCTCCATGTCCTTCCCGTACTGGTGGCTCCAAACCTGGACAGTACTCCAGATGGGGCCTCACGAAGGGCAGAGTAGATGGTGAAGAGCATGAATTATCAACTATTATTTTTTTCTGGTAAAGTTTTAAAACCTTTGGATAAGGGAGTAAAGAATGTCATGGCACAAGAATTCCAAAATATTTATAGAAAAGATGAAAGCATATTTTAGATGATACAACCTACTATGTAGCGCCTCCGTGTGTCAGAATGATATTATCTCTCAGTTTCCTTCCAAATAAAAGACTACATATTTTCAGCATGGTAAGAATTTTGATGGCAATACAATTGCATTTATCAAAACTGTATTTTCCATGTAAAATGTTCTTCTTAAAATAAGTTTTTCCGTACCTTACTTTTTTTCCCTCATCTGCCCATTTATCACAATGGAAGGAAAATATCAGCAGTGTGCTGTAAGAATCAATGATAGGCATCATATAATATATTCAGAAAATTCCAGAGGACATCAAACACATAAGCTTCAGCTCTTAGCTAAAGGTGTTCCATGCAGGGACATGGGCTGTTACTGTAATGGCTTGTGATCATTATGTAACTGTGTGGAAGCTGTTGTTCCTTTCCAAGTGACTGCAGCTGCAAGAGCATTGCTTTTTGCTGAGGTACTGAGCTGTTCACTTGAAGCAGGCCCTCTAGTATCCTCACACAGCTGTGCGCTGCTGGACACTTCATTAATGAAATGAAGGAAGACTACAGATAGCACAGTGACACTAACACTGGCAAGCTGACAACGAAAAGTTGTCTCTACACACACCCATGATTGGACCCAGTGTCCTTCCTTTGACCCTCAGCTCTTTCCTTTGTCTTTGAATAATGAGTGTAAGCACTCACAGCTATTTCAATATATCTTCTTCCTATTTTCCTTCCAGCACAGAAGATACTCCCGTCTTACTCAGAAGTAAACACATCTTGTGGTGGTTGGTGAGCCTGAGCTCCATCCACTGGGAGTGATTCATTAAATTACTGAGCTCAGATTTGCAGAAGAGTTAACATGCTTTGTTCCCAAAGCAGCCTGTTAAAGTCAGCCCTCAGCCCTTAGGAATACCAAGTTCTGCCATATCATTAGACTCAGTATCATTTGGGTAGGTTGTGTTATCAACATCCTCATGGCTGGGAGATTTTCTTTTATTTAGAGAACACCTGCTGAAAAGCTTGATCTTATATTAGCACGAACTGCAAAACTGTTCTGGTATGTCTAGAAGGATGCCTTTTTGTGTGCTCAACCTCTCATATGATACAAGAGAAAGGGGAGTTGAGGTTGATCCTGAGGTGTCTCCTGTGCTTGGCTGAAGTGACCCAGGGAGAAGTGGGTAAGGGGAACAGTCTAGTGAAGGACCAGAGCTTCAGCTACTGAAGAAAAAAGGCTTGCCAGCACTGCTAAAAGAAATGTCCCAAGGGGCATTTCTCCCTGGTATGTAAGAAACCTTAATTTCACCAAATAGTTATAATGAAGAAGAACTGGCTCCAAACAGAATATCTACTGGTGGCAGGATCACCATTCCTCATGTCTTAGGGAGGTGGATGGCAGAGAGAAGGGGGAAAGAAAAAGCTTTGTGAGAAGTTCTGAAGCTTTGTATGCAAACAATACAAATCATAAGAAATAAACTTTTTCCTTCTCTGGCTTTTGCTAGCTACAAAAAATCAATTCAATGGCCTGCATTTTAATTTCATGCTTTCCTGGGGTGAAGTCAAGGATGGCTGCAGAAGACAGTCACAAGGGTCATGCCACAAACTGCAGCATGTTACTAACAACAAGTATCAGCAAAGTGCTCCTCCATCTAGCTACAAGGGGAAAGACTTTAATGCAAAGCCAGACGCCTCTACAATAGACAAAGAAAGCTCCCCTAAGTAGTTGAGGAGTAGAGAGAAATCAAAAGTTACTCCCTGAACAAGGTACTCTATGGCATGTTTCTGTCTGAACGACTAAAAAAAAAAGAGAGAGGAAAACTGAAGAAATTAAAGACAAATGCAGACAATTATCAACTAACTACAAAGCTTTTCATTTATGCTGTGTGACCAATGTCACACAGTAGCATGTAAAATCAGAAAATTGTGCAAACTTCCAAATAAAAATTGCTTTGTGAGAAGTGGAATCTTAATTATGTTTTTAAAACAATGATGGTTCATTACATAACCATTTTTTAATGATGCTGCTCAGAGGTCTTTCCTATCCTAAAGTCATATCTTTCTAATATGTTATAATATGTTTCCTCTGAATAGGAAAGGTAGCTAAAAGGGAAGGAGTTTTCTCTTCCTTAGTTTACCACTACAGGAAGTATCTAATAATGAACATCAGGAGTGAGGCAACAGCTTGAAAAATGCATTCAGGCTTACCTGTGTCCCACCTCTACACCAATCTTGTTTACCCATCAACATCTCCAGAACCATTTTTTCTTCATTTGCATTCCTGAGCAGCTGCCTTTCTTATATGGTGTACCATATCCTAACATTAATTAGCACTTCACTGGCATGCTAGGTATCATTTTTCAAAAGGACTGCAATTAACAAAATAAAACAAGTTCCTTTTTAGTTCAAGCAGCTTTGCTTCTTTCCCTCTTTTCAAAGTGATGGTGTCAAATTGTTGCTTCCCTCTTAAAGCTTAATTCTAAGCTTTTGAGTTGGAAGGGACCCTTGAAGACCACCTAGTCCATTTCTCCTGCAATGATCAGGGACACTTACAGCTACATGGTACTCAGAGCTCCATCCAGCTTGGCGCTGAACATCTCCAGGATCTGGGGCATCCATCCCTCTCTCTGGGCAACCTCACCACCATTACTGTGAAAAACTTCTTCCTTGTGTCCAATCTCAACATTTCTTCCCTTAGTTTGAAACCATTTCCCATTGTTCTATCAGCAGATCCCAATAAAGAGTCTGTTCCCTCCTTTCTTACAGCCCCCCTGTAGATACTAAAGGGCCATTTTCTGGTCTCTTCCCCAGTGTGAACAGCCCCAGCTCTCTCAGCCTGTCCTCATAGGACAGGAACTCCATCCCTAGGATCTTTTTTGTGGCTCTCATCTGGATGTGTCCCAACAGGTCCACATCTCTCCTGTACTGAGGACTTCACATCTGGACACAGTACTCCACATGAGGTGTCTCTAGAGCAGAGCAGAGGGGCAGGATCACCTCCCTCAACCAGCTGGTCACACTTCTTTTGATGCAGCCCAGGATACATTTGGTTTTCTGGGTTGTGAGGGCACACTGCTGGCTTGTGTCCAGCTTCTCATCCACCAGTCCCCCTACACTGCTCTAAACTACCAACAATGGAGATATTTTCCAGCATGCAATGGCTTTCAATTGTTTAAAGCCTTTCACCTGAATACTTTAAAGCATTTAACAGTAGTGAAGAGTAGAGAAGGATATTGATCTTCTTAGATTTTCTTCTGTTTATATGGGGAGTTAGAGGCAGAGAAGTGGTAAGTGATTTGCCATAGGTTACAGAATGACTGATCAGCAGAGTCAGTAATAAAACGCAGATTTCTGGATTATTCTGTTCACAAGATAATCCAAGTATGTTGATCTCACTTTGACTCAAAATATAGTAACATGTATTTCTTGCAAAAAAATATTCTGTTTACGTTGGAGAAACATCCAGGTTTATTCATTGTGCTGATGTAGTAAATTGCCAGCCTGTTCACCATCAGAGAGCAGTGCCAATGACATTCTGGATTTAGGGAACGTGAATGACTCTCACTCATTCATCATCTTGAAAGATGGGTAGCAAACTAACAAATGTGAAACTGCTGGGAAGGGCATTGCAGTATTAGTGTGCAACCAGAGAATTCATAACGGCAATGAACAGATCACAGTCACTTGAAACACTGTGTGTTTTTCCACAGTCTTGTTTGCAATATGATCTTGCTGTCGAGAAATGCCTCAGTAGATGCAACTTAAAGATTTTTTTCCCACATTTTCTGAAACAAAATGAGCGGAAAGAAGTTTGACCTGAACAAAATACCATGTAATAAAAGTGTTGACAAAAGTTAAAAACACTGACTGGCAGTGCTAACTTGGCCACTAACTTGGGCACAGTGTGAGAACCTCACAGTGCGATGGTCTTTGGGAAGGATTTTCTGGTTGGACTGGCTCTCCTAAGGGATAAGTGGGGCTTCTCATCCTGTGTCTGTTGCTGGGCTCACAGAGTACAGTTTCCTGAGACACCCACTCCAGCACTTCCACAAAGTCCAGTGAGAGTATTTCTTGTGCTTTCTGATTTTCTCAGTCTTTCAACTGATGTACTTGGAGGTGGGAAAGAATACAGCACTGCTTCTGAAACAGAAATTTCTTTTTTGGGCAAAAATTTGTTTTCTGAAAAAAGACAAGGAAAAAGTTTCCCTAGTACTGTCTTTAGAAGAGCAGTCCATTTTTCTGGGGAACTAACAAGGCAGGAGCCTCAATGACTTGTTCTTACAAGCTAATTAAATGTTTTCAGCAGGCTAGAACCTCCTCAATAATCTCAGACCACTATGTTGAAAAGAATACCTGTTACACTCATTCTACTTCTTGGAGTGAAATGCAGCAAAGCCACATGGTAAGTGGTGTTGTTGGGCTCATCCCTGGGCAGCACCTTCCAAAAGTCTTCTTATGCATCTTTTGGCATAGCAACTGGTGGGAGCTACACATGGATCTACCCAATCCCCACTGAACTCTAATGCTAGTTCAAATTGCATTGCTTCAAGAACTTCAAGTGCTGATCTAATTGCTCAGCCATTCAATACTACGCTTTCTCAAGCATTTCCTGAATTAAGGTGTCTCTTGGAGCTACTGGGGATAGCACAATGCCTGTACTTTGCAATGAACTTTTAGGGCTTCCATCTGGAGAAGTGTGCTGCTGACAAGTACTGTCCCCTTCCCATGAAATCTTCCTGTGTTGTATGGAAGTAATTCCTACTGGCTTTTTAGCCCCTATGAAGAAGGAAGATGCTGCTCCTCTCCCTAACATGAAAGTGGTCTCTTGGGCAGACCTCATGCTGCCCACCTTGGAAATCATTCTGTTTTTTTTGGGACCCAAATTTGAATGGCACAGCTGGGATTTAATCAACCCTGTCACATAAATCTCTTGGCTTCATTTCTATACTGAAGGTTTTCTTTGGTTTAAAAAAAAAAAAAAAAAAAAAAAAAAAAAAAAAAAGAAAGAAAAAAAAGAAAGAAAAAAAGGATCTGGGGGCAGACATCACAAAGGGACTAAAAAGCTGTGCTGGAGGTATCTCCCCTGTGGACATTATTCCTCTGAATAGGGCAGAGTTTAGAGCAGGTCAAAAGAAAACTGCTGATCTGGAAATAATGGTGCATGCCGGAAAGACCCCGTTGTTGTTCCTGGCTCCCTGGCTGTGCACCCCTGCCAGCAAGCACCACAAAGGGAAATGTAAACAAGGATTAGCCACAAAATTGTTATTACAGCTCTATGGAAGTAGCATTATTATGATGGTTATTATCGCACTCATGCCATTGAAGATTGCAGTGCTGTGCCAGAGACATGAAGAAGCATCTTCAGAGATGCTCTTGAGAAAGGTTAAAGCATGCAGCCTTAAACCACTAACTGTTGCATTACTTTCCACACAGTCTTGCAGTAACATAACCTCTGATAACGTGGTCTAATGGTATTTGCCATCAAATGTCAAATTAAGTCACATTTGCAAAATAAATGATATATATAAAAAATTCAGAGGGGTGTGTGTGTGTGTGTGTGAAAACCCCTTTACTTTGTTTAATTGTGTCATTGAGGTTTTGATGCATCCTATAAAACTTCCCTGAAATGAGTGTCAGAATGGTAGACTGGGTTATACCAGTCTAAGGGAAGGAACGTAGCCATCCTCCTCCATCAGCTGCCCGCTTAGAGACATTCTCGGTGAAGAAGGATCAGGAGTGGAAAAATACTGAGTGCTGTTTGTATTTGACTCATCCTTGTCTTAAAATTGAGGTTTTTGGCCATGTACCTGGTGGGTGTAAAATGTCATGTATAGGAAACTGCAGTGGCAGTGAAGCAGCTCATTATCTTAAAGTCTCAGATGGAGCCAGGGAAGCAAGCACTGGATATGGTCCTTTCTTCCACAGGTAAACTCAGGGCTGCCTCTCACTTCACCATTCCTTCCTTACAATTGTCTTTACCAACAGACAAATTAAACCAGCAGAAAGGATAAACTCTAATTTGTACTTCTAAGCCTAAATTATCTATTAACAAGAAAAAAGTATGTACTGGTGTGGTCAGAGGCAATATTGTCCATCCTTAAAACAAGCCAGCATGAGGGTAGCTAGCACCTAGAAAGCACTCGGTGAAAAAAAGCATTCCTTGGATGGATCTGTTTTAATAACAGGAGAGGCACTCTGTCATGTTGACATCTAAAGGGGGTAAAAGGCAAAAGCAAGGCAGCACCACAGCACACTCCATCCCCTCAGACTCAGGTGCTAAGGGCAGGATGACTGTGCAGTGCATTGCACTCAAAATCCTCCTGTGCTGGGATATCTGCTCAGACAATTTCAAGTCTTGGACATTCTAAACATATTTTAGGTCTGCTTGCACCATTACGCCCAAGTGATTCTCTTAATAACGGGTACAGATACTGAGGATGTTAGAAGTGGAAGATCACCAATATCACTTTGTGTTCTTAAAAATATTTGTAAAGTAATACAATAGTCATTATTCACTGGTAAAACTCCCAAGAGCTGTGGAAACAGATCAAGAAATAAAGAGATAAATACTTAACAAGCAATAAATAAATAAGTAAATAGATAAATAAATAAATAAAAATCCTGTAGTACATGGTCTATATCCACCAAGGAGAGCTATGAAACTTGATGATCTGTAAACTCCTGTGGGAACAGAAGGAGATAACTTCCTCTTTATATATCATAGAATCATTAAATTAAGAAAAGACCTCTAAGATCATCCAGTCCAACAACCAGCCTATCCCACCATGCTCACTAACTATGTCCATCATTGCCACATCCACATGGTTCTTAAACACCTCCATGGATGGTGACTCCAGCACCTCCCTGGGCATCCTGTTCCCCTCCTCACCACTCTTTCTAATATCCAACCAGATATGAAGGAAACTTCTGCATGTTAAATAAAAGAAATATGGCAAAACATCCCTTGCCTGATTTTGAATATTCTTGTTCCCTGTATATTTATCCTGTGAAGGAAAAACAGGCTTCAACCACCCTGAGAAGAATCCTTCAGACTGCAAGTGTTCAGAGCAGGGTAGTTGTGACATAGTGAAAGATCTGTATTTCAGCAGCAAATATGCTTTCTGCAGCACCATTTGCCTTTCGAATATGTTTGAAAAATATGCACTGGAACGGAGTGTTCCTGTTTGCTTTTTGCTCTGACAATTGCCAGAGCTCAGGTTACAAGTACATCAAGTCCTCTATAAGCATGCCAAACAGAAAAAAATGCACTGCTTCCAAGAAAGCGTGGATGTTTTAGAACTCTCTTCCTATTCCCAGCCAGTGCTGTGTTGCTCCCAGCATGATATTCTCCCCTCCAAAAGTGAGTGAAAGAGGGTGATGGTTCATACTTGGCAAGCCTGGTACTACGGGGTGTGGGACTATGCTTTCAGAGCACTTGTCATCTCTGGAATGGGAAAGCAGGAAAGGAAAAGCTTTGCAAGTCAACACACAAATCCCAGGGTAAAATCACTCCATAAGAATGAGTGAGGTGTAGAATGATGACCCACTTTTAAGCAGAGGTTGGCCCCTCCTTGAACACAGGTAACGTTTACATTTGAATGCCACATATTTGAATTCCAGATGGTTGCAAATGCTTCAGTTGTAAGAAGTGCTGAGGATGTACAAGCACAACCGTCTTGCAGAAAGCAGGGGAAGTGAGCAGTGGGAAGCAGTGGGGAACCAAAACCTACACCACACTATAAATACTGATCTCCAAGAGGGAGGGACCATCAGCATTCTAGACAACTGAGGGATCCCTCCCTGCATTTACCCACTGCTCACTGAGTTCTGCCTCCAATATCTTCTGCACACCACTGAACTCTCTTTAAAGTCATGGCAAGGTTCTTTGAGGAAGATGGACTTATCTGTGTAATCCTTGTGCTTGTTGGAAAGTCAGTGCTGTACATATCAGTACGCAGCATTTCTGTCCCATTTGTGATCTCAGCTAGTGGATTTCTTCAGTCCATCCCCTTGACAGCAGATGCACCTAAAAATGCAATTCCAGCTCTGGAAGTTGTTTTCAGGATAAGTGATTAGGAATACAGTGGGAACCAGAACTTCAAAACCATAACAGAGCATTCAGAAGATTTTGGGCCTAAAAGTATGCATGTAGGGACCAGTGCTTCTCAAAGACTAAGCAGTGGCGTAACCCCATAATAGTATTGGGGCACTTCAGTTTGAATAAGAAGGGAGAGCCTCAAATTATCTGACCTTGTGTGCTATGGGTAGGAATGGATTCCTTCTTTTGTTTCCTTTTAAAGTAACCTAAGTCAAGTCAGCCTCAAGAAAAAGAAAAAAAAAAAAAAAAAAGCCTTTTTTGCTATCTGATGCATGCTTAGCATGACATTGGGAAAGGTATTGATTCACTTATGTCAAATTAACTTGTTGGACGCTTCTATTAACCAAGCCCAGCAATTCCCATCAAACCTAATGTGTTAATAATGACATAATTACACACTCCCGGTGCATGCAATTTCAAATCAGAGTACAAACTTTAACAACGCATAACACTTTGTACACATCAGCCACCACACTGTATCCAATCCCCGCTTGAGTCAATGAGCTTACGGCTGAGCTGCAGGGTTACACCAGATCCACATTCGGGAGTTCCAAAGCCATCCCTGGGAATGAGCCCCTTGCAACTCCCCTGGCCTCCTGATCCATGTGCCCTTGGGGAGGGACTGCACAATGGTTACAGTTTTCTGAACATTTTCACCCGCTGACATTTACTGTAATTTCTTTGTTTGCTCCGACTCAGATGGTTTTCTCCACCCATTTTTTCCCACACTTGGTGCTGCCTAGCGCTTTACTCACTGTCACAGTTTCCTCTCTATCACCCGTTAGTCAGCCAGCTCCCCTGTTGTGTGGGCTCTGCATGTGAGTGTTAGAAAACAAGCATGAGAGAACCTAGGAAAATGTGAATGAAAAACCACAGAAATAATGGCAGTCATCCCTGAGGCCAGGTGCAGACTCTCAACCCACATTTAACTTATTTCTGAGTTATCTTCGCATAAACTTGTGGTTGATACTGTTACCATTGTGTTGGCAGACTCATTATGCTCAGAATCCATTTTGTTGTTGTCGTTGTTTTATACATATTTAAAGTACATTCCGGGAGGTTCAATGCCTGCCTATCAAAGACATTCAAAAGAAGACACCTGGTCATGACATTTCTCGGAGAACCTGACTGCTGCTTATTGATAAGTCAAATATATATACCTCTTTATTTCCTATCAGACCTTTTTTTCTCTCCCTTCCTTACTCTTTTTCTTCCTTCCCTTCTTCTTTGTCTAAAATTAACATATCTCACACTGTTTTTCCATTTATTTTCTTCTCCTGTTTTCCCTAGTAGGTTTGCAGAAGGACAAGCATACGAGCAGTGCTGTTGTGTGCCAGAAGTCCTTTGGATGGTTGCAGCTGTATGAGCTCAGGAAGGCAATCCATCCACACACTAATGGGCTACAGCAGATATAAAATTGTCTTGGCGACACCTGGATGAAGAACCATCTTCTTCCTTGTCCCAGAAGAGATGATTTGTCAGGATAAAATATTTATCTACTACGAAGAAATGGCCATTAGAATACTAGTTTAGTAATGATCAGCTAGGAGTTCCTGAGCTTTCTGTGCTCCTGTGTGTGTGTGTGCATATGAGAGCACCCATACATGTGCAAGCTGCAGTCTGCCAGAGAAAAAAAAGAAAAGTGAGTGCACATAGCACTAAAACAAAAATGTGACTGTTAAGGCTCATAAAGGACAGGAAATGGTAGAATGGATTCTAAAACCAAACACCTTGACAAACCAGCATCAGGAACAGACAATAAAGAAGACTTAATTTCAGTCATACACTTGTTTGTGGTTACAGTTCCACTCCCCGCACTTTTTTCCCAACAGATACATGAACTTTTATATTCCATAGTTTTAATTTTGCTATGCTGCTACACCTCTAGCAAATAAAAGATCCTATAGTGATCCGCACTTTTTAAAAGGCATAAATGAAACAAATAGGGGAAAAAAAAAAAAACAAAAAAAAGAAAAAAAAAAAAAACAACAACCTGAAATGAACAAAATTAGCTGCAATGGTTCAAACTGTTTCTCATGAACACCTCCTTCTTCTCTCATAAAACACGCACGAAAAGGAAAATCCTGGCTTTTGCAAAACTAGTGTGTTTCATCAGAAGTGTTAAGCAATCTTGATGATAATGCTGCTCAGCACTTCAATTAAAATTTGGGATAGGAGATGCATTGGGACCCACCAACCCTCCCAGCACTCAGGCAGATCTGGTGCCCTTGAAGCTGGCCTATACTGCTGAGAAAAAAAGTGCCCCTTTACCCTTTCTCATCTGCAGCAGTGTTGTGTTGGCTTGGCAGACAGCTTCTTGGGTTAGACCTGGCACAGCTCCCTCGTGGTGTTCAAAATCAGAGGCCCTTGACTGCATTTCACCTTAAACCTAGCAGAAAACAGCATCTTCAGACATAGGTCTTGTGCCAGTTTTGACATAGATATTCCATTTTATGTTAGTTTTGGATGTGAAGCTAGCCTGATCATAGAAACTGAGTTGCAGCTCTAAATTTGGAGAGGCATTCATCTCTACTGAATGCTTTTAAACGCTTTCAGTCCTTTGGATGAAAAATACTCATGCCTGTTCTACCTTTATCCACTTGGCAGAAATGCCACAACTGGCTCCAGAGGACTAAATCCCAGAGCTAAGCCCTGCTAGATACATAGCTTCTTCTTGAACATCTTCTGCATTATGCTAAGAATCTAAAGAAAAGCTAATTATACTAATGAATCACTTGCCAAGTGGCATTTTCATTCACTCCAAGCAAAGATGTGAGGTTTGCATGTGTAAAATGCATAGCTCCCTGTGCCATGTTATTCTGAGTGTGTTCTAGGCAAAATATCACACTATGCCAAAACTGCAAGTCGTTCAACAGAAAATCCAGCTGTCATTAATACAGGCATCCACCCTTCAGTGGAAATGGCCTCCATCAACAGCAGACAGCCATGGCTTTAATGTAATTCAGCAGCAGATAATACAAAGCAGCACTCTCGCAACTGGAGCATGAATGAAAAATGACACAGTCCAGGAACATGAAAAGTAACAGGCCTGTGGGGTGAAGTCCCAACTGGCTTTAACTGGAAAGCTTGTTTTCTCTTGAATGCATATTTGCCAGCTTCAAATGGCACTTACTATTTTTGGTAAAGTTGTTACAAGCCCTCACACATGCTTCGTCCAGCACCATTTTGATGGTATATGATAATCATTGGGTATTAAATGCTGGCAGCAGAGCCAGAAGGTTTCCTTCATGCATCCTCCTACCACTGCCAAGGCAATCAAATTAATTCTGTTAACAGCCTGCCAAGTCAACTAGCCCACTAAACTATCCCGTCTTAGAAATGAAATCGAGACATTCATATCAAATCCTGCCGTTTCCTTACCGAGGGTGATTGCTGGACCCCAGCCAGTGGGAATGACTGCTATCATCACATGATGCCATGCGATGGCTCTAATGAGCTGACATTTCCTGTTGCTAAATTGCCATGTCTGAAAACCAAACCAAATAGTGTTCAACCTCTTTGGAAACCAGATGATGGTTTCTGACTTTTTCTTTTGCCTTCTGTTTCCTCACTTTCAAATTTCTCCATCCAATCCTGCCTAGATAGAGTCAAAAATTGCTCTCACACCATATGGAATATATCAGAGTGTTCTGTAAAATGAAGCTGCCTTGTGTTGCTTCCTTGGGTTTCATTGTCTGCTTTACAAACTAAGCCATTCCTGTGTTAATGGAAATGGGGGGTGCCAGCAGCGAGCACCATGGGGCAGGTTACACACACCAGCTTGGTGACACTGCTCTGTCAAGGATCCACACCTGAGCTCCGTGCCAGCCTATTTTCCTCTCTATCAGCTGTGTATTTCAGCAATAAACAAAAGTGGAAGAAGTGAGATTTCAGTACTGTTTCTAGCATCTCAAGGGAGTCAATGCAGAGCACTTGAGTTACTGTCACTATTACATCTTTTGAGTTTCAATCACCATTTGGTATAGAGGGATGTTATTGCCTCCTTTTAAAATAATTGCCTTCTATTTTTCAATACTTTTTTCACTCAAAGAAATGCTATTTTGGGAGTCAAATCATCAGAGCACATTGAAATCACTGCGGCCTTCATGTAGCCTAACTTGTGTAGATAATTCTTCTGAAGCAAGGGTGTGGCAGATACACTCCAGGAATACCAACAAGAAAGAAAATTACAGTCTCAGGCATCTCATGGTAATTCATAGCCAAGTATAGCCATGACAAGTATTATTAACACATACTCCTTGGCATGGTTAACAAGATATCAGACAAATATGAGTTGAACAGGCAAGAAAGAGGCATTTTGATACAAAGATGATAGAAAGTGGAAAGAATAGCAGAAAGGTGGTCTTTTTTTTCACCTACACACAGAAGAATACTAGAAGAATATAGGATACTGTAATTTTTCTACATTCTCATTTGCTAGGCTACAGTACAGTAAGAGAGGAATTTTTCTAGCTGCACTAAGCTGCTCTGTTGAGACTATGAAAGAAATAGGAGCCCATTCAGCTGGCAGCATAGTTTTCTTCATAGTCTTTATTTTACTCTCCAAATGGTGTATGGATTTCATGTACCTCAAGCTGTACTTGGAGACATTTTCCTAATCCACTGCACTGGTAGTTTTGGCTATCTGCCATCAACTTAACTATTAAGTCTCAAAAGTCTGTTATACATTTTATAGACTTGGTGGAAGCTCATTTTTCTAGAGTGCAGGCTACATGGGAAGGGGTGACTCTCATCTATTCAGCTTGCTCTCTTCTGAGGTGACACATTTCATGCTAGTGGCAATAATAAGTAAGTAATTAAAAACTATTTCACACATTTCTCTGCAACAGGTCTCTTTTAGGGAATTAAAATTATTTACCACAGAAATCTGTTTGCTCTGGCAGAAACATGTTCTATACCTCAGAAACACTGAAAACTCCTTTCTTGTAACAATCTGGTGCACTGGTAGGCACTAAATGTATTTTTGCAATTTCCAATAGTCTATGCCATGAGTTGAAGTCTCCTTTTTAAAGATGAACTAGCAGGCAAGAAAAGAGAAACAAAACCATGAACACTAGGAATGAGAACTCTTCAGATTTTGCTAACTATTCCTCAGAAAGATGCAATTAGATGGCAAGGCACTGAATATATTTCAAAGCGAATTTTATCTAAGCCATGTCCCAGAAGACAATCTGTTGCTTCCCTGTCAGATCTGTAATACAGGAATCAGTGCATTGTAGTTCAATACAAACACTAAGTACAAAATATACTACTTATAACTTTCAGAACATCTGTATGAGAGATTGGTAATCACAGCCTGAACCTCTGATTAATCAGCAGAGGCAAGTATGGGGTCAGCTGTGGGAGCACAGGTGAGAGTGATGTAGCTGTGCTCCCGGAAGGGGTGGAGCTCGACTCCATCCCCTCTGAGACCTCATTTAAGGGCTGACTCCCACTGAGGCAGCATCTCTTGGAGATTGCTCACCAGTGAGGACTGCCCCAGCTTCTTCAGCCAAGGCACCACCACCACTGGTGAGTTTTCCTTTACTTATTCCTTCTGTACATTTGCTACCATCTGTATATTAATAACCAATACAACATCTAATTTGTCCCTTCCCACAGTGGTGTGACAAAGATTTCCAGGAGGTTTAAGGTGTACTTAAACTAGTGAAGAAAACAGGTACTTGCTCAAAGACAATTTTCTTCTCAAAGCACTGAGAAGAGCCACTGATGCCACATACTGGTTTTCTCCCCACCCCAGTGACTTCCCTTGGGTAGGTGTTTCTACATTAAGATACTGTAAAATAAGTCACAAGCACGTATTGTTTCAAAGAACCAAACCAGTCTTCTGCCTTTGTGTTTAATTAATTTTCAATCTCTGAAATTACTAATTAGGAAAAAAAGTGTTTATCCTATGTACTGACCCATTTCACTAAACTGGATCAAAGGTCTGTGGTATACAAAGGAGATGCATTGCACTCTGAAGTTTAAAATGAACTAGGTGTTCAATCAGACAAACAGAAAATAATAACAAAAAAAACATTTTATTTTTTTTTTAATCTTAAAAAGTTTTGCGTATCAAGAGGTCAGCACATCACAAGGAGGTAATGGATGCCCCATCCTTGGAAACACTCAAGGTCAGGACAGATGGGGCCCTGAGCAACTGGATGTAGCTGTAGGTGTCTCTGCACACTGCAGGGGAGTTGAACTAAATGGCATCAACTCAAATGATTCTATGATTCTACAAACATAGTAGTGTGCCAGGTGCATAATGCAAATAAGAACATAAAGTTGGGTAAATCAAATCATGTAAAAGAAGAATTGTCCAAAATTCAACAAGGGCTTTAAAACCTGTTCAGAATGAGTTTACTTAACGTAGCCTATCCTCAAAAGAGGTTCAGATCCTGTTGATAACTGCATATGCGGGATTCCCAACACTGATTGTGAAAAGTTTGAAAGTACAGCAAGGATACTGTAATGCATATAGCATTAACTTGATGGTCATTGTTTCTGCCTCAGAGATCTAGCAAAAAAGGCCTTCAACCTTATGTGAAATACTAGCAATTTCTAATTAAATCTGCCAATTTGTTTTGTTCACATCTAGTTCAAGCTTTGAATGAAAGTCAAATTTAGCACCACTGAGTACTTGAACTGAGTTGTCTGAAAGTGGCATGGCATTCAGTATTTTGAAAAATGTAGTCACTCTTTTAGATACAACCATGTAAGCTCAGATCCCCAAAGCAGGTACCCAACTGAAAATTATGTAAGAATATTAGATTCACAGGAAAACTGTGTAAGACACACAAGCAGGCAAGTAAAATCAGCAAACCTCCGTCCCACAGAAGGAGGAAATCTGATGTGAACAAGGTGCAGATTTCTGTGCAGCACCGTTTTTTTTCTGGAATTCTTAAAGTACACAGATAGGAGTGATTTGCAGTTTAAAGATCCCCTTTGGAATGCGTGCCATTTTTTACCTAGCTAACAGATCATACTATCCAGTTCATAAAGAAAGCATCACTTTCCCATCACAACAAAAGCTCAAGGTTTTGTTGTATGTTGGACACAAATATTAGAAAAAAATCTGTCTTGGAAGAAATTATTTCATTGCTAACAACCTGGACAAGACAATGATCAACACTGTAGCAATTGTTTTTTTGGTGTGATAAATGGCAAAGGCACTTTGCGATTAGCTTCTGTGTAGAAATTAGTTTTTGATCCATGGATAATAGCCCTCAAATTCAAAAAAGCAACATTTAAAATATTACAGGAATTATTTGTGGTTGTTATGTTAATACAGATAACATATTTTTCAGTGAGTGTGGCATGTAGCCTGTTACTTTGTGCTGATGGCTTTGTTCTCAAGTGTGACAGTTGGGTTCTTATGAACTGTGTGAGATTACAAGAGGTGATCTTTCAAACCACTGTTTCTCAGAGAAGTCCTAGAGAAGAAAATGGGGTCCTGTGAAACAGAAACTCCTTCAGGATTTGTTCTGTTCTCTTTCAACCAAGAAGAAAATGCATGAAGAAGAATTCAAGTGATTTTCTGCTTCTATATTCGAGTTACTTGCTTTCATTAATGGGTACACACAGATACACTGGCCTGTTACTGGAAGGGTGAGTGCATTGAATAGAACATAAATAGGAAGGTAACATCCTGAGTAAACAATGTCCATTAATTAACTAAGACTATTAACTAACTTATATCATTTTTGAATAGGCTTAGTGTCAAGCTCATACTTCCATCATTCTCTGGCAGCTTTTACAGCATGCTGTTGACAATACAATTCAAGGTCTCACTGACTTTGACAGCTCTGCAAGAATATTTTGGAAGGATTTGGTAGTTTTGAATAGTTCATTTCAGTAACCCATAAAGAAACACTTTCCTTCAACACAAGCACAAGTGGTTATTTCTGTACTTAATAAGGCCAAGGTAAAGAAAACCCAACTGCATATTTTTAAATATTTTATCTTTACACAAGCCTGGTTTATGCAGAACACAGAGCCACATACATACTTTCACAAGAAGGTAATAGTACCTGACAAACTCTCAAGAACAGCCTACCCTGCATGTCAGATTATTCAAGAAAGCATATGAAACTCCCTGTTAGATAAAGAAGCTGCATCTTCTGCTTGGCTCTGAGTTAGAGCAACAAAGGTCTAAAACTTCTGTAGATTTCCTACAGTACAACACACATATTAATCAATTGCTTTACTTAGAGGTTTACATGGAAGATCTATCCTATGGTGCTGTGACCATATTACAAGGCCCATCTATTCATACTACTGATTTCTTAAATTAGAGGACAAATTATGAGGAAGAATGGAAAGAGAGGGCTGTAGGAGTTAAGGAGTTTGCATTTTTTGCCACGCTTCTGGTGAGTTTTTAGATCGCCTTGTTCTGTGGTGAACTTCTGATAAGGCACTCCCTATCCATTAAAGAAAAACCCTGCAACAAGTATTGTAAACTTAGGTTTAAACTATTTTTTTAAATTCCTATAATATATAAAAGTTTCACACAGCATTTTTAGCTCGAGATGAGAAACACTAGCAGACTAAAGGATTCTAAGAGGTACGTTTCTGTAAAGAGAAATGAATATCTCAGATCTCTGGTTCATCTGCATGAACAATATGGGAGAAGAAATAGTGATATGTGGAAATAACTATAAATAACTACGATCTTCCATTTCCTGGTCAGCCCTTGTTTCATTAGGCACAGAGGCTTTTGGTTATTTTTTCATTTTACTAAGATGAAAGGTCATGTTGTTGTCCTGTCATTGTCACAGTACAGTGAATGTATGCACCAGACACTCACAGATCATCATACACTGAAGTTCATTAAAAATACAGTAAATTACTACTAGCTTTGGATATCTTTTCAATTGACCCGCACCTCTGTAAGAGCCTTGAAATGCTTTCTGGTAAGCAAGACCTTTTTGATGTATTGGCAAAGACAGTTGTGTCCCCCTTTCACTAAGACTAAGAGTGGTTTCAGATGTTATCATCTTCATATCCTGCTTTGTTCTGTCCCAGTAGATCTGGGATCCATTTGGAGCCCTGTACTTAGTCATTACGTTAGTCATAGACAAAAACATTCTGTTCCTGTTAGCCATCCAAACACTAAATCCCAGCCCTGGAGGATATGCAATAAATACAACACAATTATGCACCAAGAAAGCTGTCTGGGCTGGGTAATGCAGGAAGTGCATTGTGTGATTAATAAACACGCATTAAATGCTTTTTAATGGTAAACTTAAGAAGCTTCAGAATCTATACAGCCTTTCCTAAGTTCTCAAGTGTGACCTTCAGTGGCATTAATATACAGAACTGAAATGCACTGAATAGTATTTTAGTTCAAACTGGCACTGGGAATCAATGCATGCGTCATTCCTCAGTCAGCTGTGTTGACACTCATTTATGCCAGGCAAATGGAAAAGAAAATAACAATACCAAATTCTATACTCCACTTTAGCAATTGTGTTTTACAGAAAAGGACTGTGAGCAGGCATAGCCTAATGCAGTCTTGTGCTTGGATCATGCACAAGCACCGAGTGCTCTTTTCACTTATAAGATTTCTGACAAATATCTTTACACATTGTTTTAAAGTAAATGATAAGCATTATGCTAAGCTATGTGTAGGGCAATCAAATTAAATAATATCCATACAAATCTGAGGAAAATCTGAAAAGTCAACAGTGCCTCCGTCAGAGAATGGTTACAACACTTTTCTGTTATAATTATTACAATGTTATAATATTTCCTTAGCAACAGTCTCTGGTTTGTTTATGTTAAGTAAATTTTAAGAAGTTGACGCTGTGGATAATAGAGTTGGGTGCTTGTTAAACTACAAGTAAAATTTAATCCCATTTCATTTCATAAATGACATTCAATTTAGCTTGCCCAGCGTGTCATATGTGAGAGGAGAGCCACCCTGATACAAGAGCTGAACTGAGAAAAATGACAGGGGAAGGCCAAAACAACAGATGCAATTATTCATTCTTTCAGTTAGGATGATAATAATTCAGTTAGAAAAGGATGTGACTATTCCTGTCCTGCACAGGCTTGAAGAACGTGATTTTCCCAAGGTCACCCAAGAGAAGAATGACTTGCACCAGAACTGCAAGGATCCTACCCAACACTCCCTTCCGATTAGGTCACAGAGGAGGTGCTTCATTTCAGCACTGCCTTTTGTTTGTAGCAATGAATGCACACTCTATCTTCTCACTTTAATGCAGCGTGCTTTCTGTTCACATTTTCCTTTTAACTCCAGAGTGCCTTGTTTCAAACCTTATCATCACCTATATATTAGGGAATAAGTAGTTCAGTATGTACATATCATTACTACTTTGCCTCTCTTTGTACTCGTGTTCACAACACTGCTGGATTTTTTAGTGCCTAAGCATTTACAAAGCAATTTATTTCACTGCTGAAGTTACCATGAGAGCTGGAGCAATCACACTACAGCACTGGGGTCTTCAGCAGGGCCTTAGGTCCCTGGCAGCTGCAGTATGGTGCTGCAAATACTGATAATTCTATAGCGAGGAATGAGCTTTTGTATGTCTTAGGACTGAAATTTCCTCTAACCTAGCTAAAAGTCTATTCACCTAGGTTTCTAGGATCATTCATCTGATAAATGTGATGACTGGGGTTTATCTATGCAGCACTAAAATCAAGAGATCATTGTAAGAGTTTACGCTATTACAAGCAAAGCTACGACTTTGCTGTGGTATCAGTCACATCATGGTCTGCTCCTCTGCTTTCTCATCTGGAACTACAGTACAGTGCTGAGAGGTTTCCATGGTGGCCTCAATAACAACCAGTTGCTTCTCTCTGCCTGGGACCCATCAGATCTGTTTTGCATTCAGTCTATGCTGGAAGGAATTATGGCTCTGTGAATATTATTCTGTTCTTACGCATTTATTAGATGCAAAATACTTTCACCCAACACTTCTTAGAACTATCATAAAGCACTTAAACACTTTTATATGCCTTAGCCAGTCCTGTTCTCTGCCTTGGCAACTGCACCTCCTACATTCCCTTTCCCTTCTCCTGCCCCTAAATAAAAGAAAATTATGATTTAATCCAGAAGACAAATGCTGAGGGCATCGGTACATGTGTTTGTGATTCTCTGTTCTCTGAATCGGCCTGAGGCTGCCTCCAAATCCTCAGATAAAGTCAACGTCACTGATTTCATTGATTCAAAATGGTTTGAATACAGCCTTTTTCACAATCCTGGGGGATCTCTTCACCCAGTCTGCTCACTTCACACTGTTGTAGAACATGGATGGCAATAGGAATCATACTTCAAGCTCCTTGCCTCGGAGCTGCCATACCACTAACCACATGTTGTTATGATAACAGATAAGCAAATAGTTAATGATCTAGCCGCTATAACTACAGGTTAAAAAAGAAGTAATATTTTGTTTATATTCACTGTTGCTTAAAGTACTCACAATTAAAACATGAAATATCTGATGATGAATGACACGTTTGTGTGTTTGCTTCCCACCCACGTTTCCTAATACGAATAAATACTTCCTCGCCACAGAAATGAAGGGAGCAGAGCAAAGTTTCAAAGGACAGGACAAAAGTTTGTATAAGGGCTCCTCTCTGCAATTTTTGGGACTTGAATGTGAGGAAGGAGCCACACTCCTGGCTCTGCTAGGCCAAACATGCTTGGCCTCAATTTTGTGGCTGGGTTGCAGACCCTTCGGAGTCTCCTCACTGTTCCTGAAGAAAGCTTGAAGCGTGCTGTTGATTCCCAGTGTGTGGGAAGGCTGGGATTGAAGGAGCTTTGCTGCTGGGGGAATCCCTGCTTGCTTCCCTTCCCACTCTTCCACAGGCCTCTGCCTGCTTGCTGTGTCCTCTAGATTCACCTGTTCATTTGTTCCACAGTGCAGAACTCTCCAAGACTGACTCCAACCCACAGGCAAGCTGTGGGATGGCTGGTGGAGGAGAAGAGCAGCCAGAATTTCAAGTGATGTTCTTTAGGCATTGCAGGGGGCAGCAGTGTCATGGTGGGAAACGATTGCCTATCTGCACATTTGGGAGGTTGTGCTAATAGCTTGTGGCTCCAATCACACTTCCACCCATGCCCCTCCTCCTCACTCTACTTCTGTTGGATGCTTCAAAGAAAATAAAATTTATGGAAGTGGTTCCAAGTGGTTTTCTGCACTGGTGCTAGTTGGTGCATGCTTCTCTTGGGCTCAGCCCTCCCTTCTCCTTGCTGCCCGGCTCCACTCACTCCCTTTATACAACAGATAGATCATGTTACCTTCATCAGCTGCTCCTTCTGGGCCCCAGTGCAGGGGAGCACAAACTTGGAAGTGCCAGGTACTTGGCAGCTCCTTTATCTGATAAACGTTCCTTGGTTTCCACCCTGGAAAAAGCTTACATCTCAACAGTGCTCTGTGACAAAGAAGGAATCATGCTAACTTCCTATGTATGAATGCATGGTAAGAGAAAGGTGGGATCCTCTTGCTCCTTCCCTGCCTTAGCAAGCCACAAAAGCATCTACCCTCTATGGATGGCAAAATTCATTCTTTTCTAGGACTGTTGACCATGCCCTAGCCTTCTAAGTTCTAGAAGGAACCGCCTGTCCTTCTTTCTTGCTCTGGGCTCTTGCATCGTTAGCTTCTGCATATTCTTTCTCTCTCTGCAGAGCTTTCAGATTGTAGTATTGCTTTTTTAAATCTCTTGATAAGATTGCAAAAAGACTGAAAGAATTATAGAATCATAGAATGAATTGGGTTGGAAGCAACCTCAAAGACCACCCAGTTACAACCTCCTTGCCATGGCAGAATTTCCATCCACTAGATCAGGCTGCCCAGGGCCCCATCCAATCTGGCCTTGAATGCCTCCAGAGACTGAGCATTCACAACATCTCTGGGCAGTATATGCCTGTGCCTCACCACTTCTCCACATAAAACTTCCCCCTAATATCTCATCTAAATCTTCCCTCCTTTAGTTTAAAAGCATTTCTCCTTGTCCTATCGCTATTTACCCATGTAAAAAACTGATCTCCCTCCTGTTTATAATCTCCTTTCAAATATTGGAAGGCCATAATGAGGTCTCCTTCGAGCCTCTTCTTCTCTTGGCTAAATAAGCCCAGATCCCTCAGCCTGTCTTTGCAGAAGTACTCCAACCCTCCAAGCATCTTCATGGCTCTACTCTGGACTCTCTCCAAAAGCTCCACAAAAAGCCCTAATTTGAATGGTGGAGTTCAAAAACCTTAGGGTGTTAAAGAGGGTGAACGGCTAAGCCTGATATTCAGAAAAGCAGACTTTGAACTCTTCAGGGAACTCCTTGGCAGGGTGACATGAAAGAGAGTCATAGATGGAAGAAGGGCCCAAGAAAGGTGGTTGGTATTAAAGGCCCACCTCCCTCTATGGCCTGAAGCAGTGCATCCTGAGAAAAAGGAAAGCAGGCAAGAATGCCAGGAGGCCTTCGTGGATCAACAAGGAGCTTCCATACTTAAGATCAAAAAGGAAGCCTATAGGGAGTGGAAGCAAGAACAGATTACCTGGGAGAACTACAGAGAAGTTATCTGAGCTGCAAAGGATCAGGTTAGGAAAGCTGAAACCCAAACAGAATTAAATCTTCCAGGGACATAAAGGGGAACAAAAAGAAATTCTACAGGTATATCAGAGAAAAAAGAAGATCAGGGACGATGTGGGCCCTCTCCAGAAGGAAATGGGAGACCTGGTCACATGGCATACAGAGAAAGCTGAGGTGCTCAATTGTTTTCTGAAGGTGTCCTGGAAACCTAAAAGTTGTACAGCAGTACCAGTGAACCCCAAGACTGGTAATGCCCAGTGACCTTCATGGTGCTATTATATTATAAGGATTACCCTGCTGGTGGTTAAAGAAGCAATATAAAAACAAGTCCATCTTTAATCCCTGCTTCTTGGCCTTCCACCACAATGATGTCTCACCTGAAATATAGCCAGTGACTCATACTGCAATTATTGCTGCTCTCATTCTGGTCCAAATTGCTTGGAGGAAGGGAAGTGCTGATAGAGACGCAGTAGAAGATTAAAATAACTATGTCTGTGATGCTTTACAAAAGCTTTGCTTTAAGGAACCTGCTTTCCTCATGATTACTTTATTTTGAATTCATTGTGCAACACATTCTTGTCTCTGAAAACAGGAATCAGGAGAATCATTAGAGACAGAGAATATTTTCCTTAAAGAAAAGCTGTCAGGTCAAGTCATGCTTTTATATTACTGTTTGTAAAACAAGATGTTTACACACCTGTAAACCTGCCACATCTCTTTTTTTATCTGATGAAAGTCACCTTTGGAGAACTAGGTGAAAATGATTCTTTGGCACTGGAGACAGTGTGAGCAGCAAAGGCCGAGAAGAAGGAAGTGCTTCCCTCTACATCTGCCCTTTACCAGGTGCCAGCACCCCAAACCTGGCAATGAGCCCCACCAGCAACAGAGCTGCAGCACAAGTAGGCACATATCCCATCCCAGCAGCTCTGCCCATGGCCATTCTATGCTTTGGGGTTGTGGCTCCTGCTACCTTGGAGCTGTGACAGGATGAGGTGACACATGGATGCCTTGCCAGCATAAATCACACATCTATTCCTAGCTCCTTGGAAATGCCCAAGCCTTTGTCTAGTGCTAATGATTTAGATGCTCCAGATGATAAATAAAAGCGCTAGAAACTTGCCCTGCTGTATATTCCTCCTCTGAAGGCAGCTCGCCAACTGCTCTATCTAGATTATCATCTCTGAAGGAAAGTATTTATAACTTGGCAGTCGTGGTCAATGTGTTTAGACAATTCAGTCAATGAGTGCCCCTGAGGAAGAAAGAAAACTAAAACAATAACAACAACAAAAATAATGAAGGTGGAAGGATGCAAGGGGAATGCAAATCCCATTTGATGGACTGTGACTTTAAACAAAGCCCTGCCTCTCTGGCCCAGGGTGAATTCGTGAGGATCGCTGCTTTTCTGGCTTCAAAGTGTTTTGCCTTCCAAAGGTGAAGGAAAGCAGGCTTCCTGGATAAACAGCATAAATTAAGTGCTCAAACCAGAAACAGAAAAACTGGAAGCCAAGCAGAATCTCTGCACTTCTGCTTTCCCCACTGCAGGGCTGGCTAAATTGATATTAGACATTATTATTCCAGAGTGCATGCTCCTGCCCACCCCCACAAAAACAAAACATACATTCAGATAAAGACAGACTTACTAGCAAGCCTAGGCACACTATTTAATTAAGAGTTTCCAAGTGGAAACCACACACCATTTCCCCAGATTAAGGTCGCTGCATACAAATCCTCCAGTCTGTCTTCAGATCACATTTGATGGCCAGATCTCTCCCTCCAAGCCTCTAATCCCCTTAACTTTCATCCCCATGTGTGGGAGCCAGTGGTCATTTGGCTTCAGGGCCCTGAGTAGGTGTGGAATGGGGCTGGGAGTGCTGCTCCCATCCTGGCCCATCATGTGAAATCTATCTCTCATATATACCAGCCACTTTCCCACTGAAACTCACAACTGTGTGTAATTTGGCTGGCTCATCTAACCACTGAATTAAAGGAAAAAATAGACATTCTGTGGGGTGCTGGAATTATTAGTGATGACATGTATCACATCTAAAGCAGCGGGGCAGAATGACAACATACAATAAAAAGGAAATTACCTCTGACACACTCTTTGCTTTCTTCGAGTATCATTTCTGGTCCAAATTATGTAAGGACATCAATTGCTATTTGACTGCACCTGGAAAAGATGTCCTTAAAAATTTGCCAGTTTTGTCTTAGATAAATAGATTCAGTTTCTTCAGTATTCCCTATGCTTCTTTGTATTTACTTTAGAGAATACTCCTAGCACTGAGGCAATGATATTTAGCTTTCAAAAAACTGGCACGTTTTATAGAATCATGTTTCCATGCTCAAGTGGTAAATCTGGATGTGAGTCTCTGGCACGGCCAATGAAAATGTGGATATGGGCTGCGTAAGACAGGTTTACAGCATTAAAACTTGAGAGAAATTATTATGCAAGTCACTTTTGATGAAATCATAATTAAGCCTTATTCGGGTTTGAAAGTTTAAACTTACAATATATTTCACTCCTCATTTTTCACTTTTATGAACCTTTGGCAGTTTCTGCATCCAGCTTGGACAGAAAGGCTAAAAGTGCTACAAAGAAAATTAAGGGAGATTTATACATTTTCAAGAGGGTATGATGATATCTTAGGAGAAATCTTTTTTTGAGACACAGTTCTATGTTGTATTTATCAGGCTGAAGATTATGAAGTATAAACTAAGAAGCTGCAATATTTTGGGTGGTTCATTCCAAGTGAAACCCTTTTTCATGCAAGGGAGAGAAGATGCTGGATGTTCATATTGTGTCTTCCCTGTGGAGGAATGCTTGCCTTGAATCAGGACACAAGAAAGACTGGAGAGCTCCCACCTGAGGCAAAGACCAGAGAAAAATGGAGCACATTTCTTCAGAACAAAAACAAAATGCACTTGTGTCTGTAGTGATCAAATGCTCTTATACTACATTCTACAGTTTCTCTGCACTATGCAAGCCAAAAGAGTGACTTGGCTGGAATAGGAAGGACCGCATCAACAGAATTGCTTATGAAGTTTTTTGTATCCCAAACAGCACTGAGAAAGTTTTACTTGCTGTGCTAATGTAAGGTTGTTTTTTTGTTGTTGTTGTTTTGTTTGTAATATTATTCCTTGGATCAACAAAATACACTCCTACCAATACCTAAAAATTACAATTTTTCAGGCTCTAGTTTTCACTCTAGGTAACTGCAAGAACTGAGCCGTGGTCCCTTGCAAAGGAAAGGACCAGGAAAGGGATCATGGAAAAAAAAATCCACAGTCAGACATGAGGGACTGGCAGGTGTTCAACAATTATCTGCACTTTGTGAAGAATCTAAGGCTGTTTGCATGTGTGCAATAGCTGTGAAACAGCTTGAAGAGAACAACACATCTGCATCCTGTCTAGACCTCGAATCTCAGCACACATAGGAAAGTTGATCCTGCTCACTACTCCCTTCTTCTGTTCTCATATGGATTAGAGGGTAGAAACCTCACGTTAGGCTTGAAGCAGTGTGACTATGCACTTCTTTGGAATTTTGGCCAATATGCTCATAAATAATGTAAATATCAAAGAATGCAACACTCATTAACTCCAGCACTGGCAAGAGTTATATAAACATTAATGTGATAGAAAAAAAATCCATTAATTCAGATAATAAAATAATCTAAAACCACACATCCCTAAAAGAGCTTATTTTTCCCCACAGATCCTGGGACAGAAGAAACATAAAAATGCAACAACAAGCCCAAAACAAACATCCTCAGATTTCAAATACCTTAAGTAGAGATATAATTTTTAGTTCATTTAAGTATATAAGTTAGTAAGGTACAGTAGAAATACTAAGCAGCAGCCTGAATCAACAGTGGAACACTTGATGGGACAGCAGGACCAACCCAGGGGAGCTCAGGTGCCTGCAATATATCTGAGTGTCCAGAAGGGGTAGAGCCAAGATGCACCCTTTCCCAGATCTCATTTAAGGGTTGGCAGTGGGTTAGAGTACATTACTGGAGATCCCTACCTATTGGAGGCCTTTCAAAGGTTAGTAGTTTTTCTTTCTTTGTTTCTGCATCCACAGCTGCTGTATTTGTGTTTGTTCTCATTTGCTGTAGCTTAATATTGTAACACTCTGCTATTATTGCTGTACTTTCAATCACATTGTGAGGCTACAAGAGAAGGCTAAAAAGAGTAGATTTTTTTTCTGTTCCAGTTCAAAAAAGAAGTGGAGGGGATGAAGGCCTTGAGTCAAGGGGTGAGTAGCAGTAGATCTTTGGGTTGGGATAGCACTAGCCATCGTAAACTGAAAGCTAAAAAAGGGTGAAAGAAATCCATCAGGCCTGTTTGTTCAAGCAAGAAATGGGACAATCAAGAGGGAAAAAAATCACATTTCATTATGTAATTAAACTACTGGACAATAACTTTCTCTTACTGGACAAACTTTCTCTTATGATTAAGAACACAACAATAACTTGTGCCCTGGTGGCGCAGTGGTAGAAGTGCCGCTTGCAACACCGGAGGCCCGGGTTCAAATCCCTCCTGTGGCGCAAGGGGTAGAAGTGCCGCTCTGTTACACAGAAAGCTCAAATCCTGGAAGTTGGACTCGATGATCTCTAAGGTCCCTTCCAACTCGCACGATACTGTGATACTGTGGTACAGTGAATAACTTCAGATTAAAGACCTTCTCAACACTCACTATGCTAAAATAGATAGCAGTTTCTAATCCTCACTTCTTGAACATATAATCCAAGCTCAGGAGGAACCACCAACTATGGGAGCAAAAACAGCTTCTCCAGAGAGGCAGTATTTGGAGATAATGTCACATATGTGGTAAAATATTTTCAGCCTTGCTCAGAGAGAGTGTTCGGTCAGTTCAGGTGCCAAACTTCTCATTTCTAAGGCCACATGAAAATTGAGTTGAAAAAGAGGGACAGAAGGATATAAGTAGCTTTGTGGATGCACACCAGAAGCTCAGCCTTCAAAATGAGGCCCAGTGGGTGGTGGTACTGCCTACCCACTAAGCTACAGGGAGGCTGGGACTAGATTATCTTTTCAGGTCATTTCCATCCAACCCAAGACATTCTATGAGTCTGTGATATTCTTTCTTACCCACAACAATTCCACAGTTTACCTATGATATTTCTTCACCACAAGTAATTGAACTCAACTGGTGCTTGCTAATTTTAAGTATATGTGCAGTGTCATATGGTGGGCATCCTTGCTTGAGACTAGGCATATGCCATAGTCTTCAAGACTTCAAAGCAGATTGTAAGGCCTAAAAATCATACAAAACAGAAAGAGCGTGGAACTAGGCACTTCCTGTGTCTCAGTAATTGAAGCAATATCTAAACCCTCCATCTGGTTTGGGTTACCTGAAAATAGACCAGCATACTTGATTATCGAGATAGTGAGTTATGTATGTTAATAAGGAATTTAAGTAATATGATTTATAAGTTGCAAATATGCACTCCTCTGGTTTCCCAGCTAAATCCTAGGAATGCATTGCTTGGAATTTCACAGGACAATCACAAAACCCCAGCATTTGCCTTTCATTCATTCTTAGGAAAACACAGTACTCAAGTTGTTGCAACTCCCTCTTCAGAAAAGATTTTCATACATAGGTATGATTCAATAGAAACACCATGCCTCATGATTAAAAAACAAACAAAAAAACCATAAAGAGATGTACATAAATGAAGACCTAAAACAACGAGTGGAGTGAGAAAACCAGATTAACCAGATTAATAAAGATTTTGCTAACAAAATCCCAGGCCAGTCTGTTTCAGGCTGAGTTTGATTCTCAGTGTTATTACCTCATGTAATCATGGTAGCGTGGGCTGCTCTCTTTTAGCAACAAAACCCTTGTCCACTGCTAGAGTCAAGGTATTTAAATTAGACTGTCTCTTAGCTGGAAACTACAGAGTGGAAATAGCTACTCTGAAAGTAAACTTCATTGTAAACTTTTGCTGAAACTATATGCCTTTCACTATTCTTCTACCATCAAAATCAAGTCTATGGGATTTTTATTTAAAAGTGTATCAGTTGTCTTTGTAACATTAGCAGCTGCTATTAAAGATAATAGGTAAGAAGTGGTAACAGGGAGAAGGTGGTATCTTGAACTGACGTCTTTACTGGCAGGGGTGATGGAGTGGTTTATGAAGCCTTTCTAGTGGTATTCCCCCCTCTCCCCTTTTCCCTTCTCCCCCTCCAACAAAATCAGGATTGTCTCCATGGTGTCTTGACAAGAATGTTAGTCTTCCCCTTCAGCCTCTCCAGCAGGAATCTGTGATGCAAGAGCTTCATGGGGGATTGCACTCTTACATCAGCAGATATACATTGGCCTACTCATATAGGGTCCTCTATGGCCCCAGCACATTGCCACAGACATGCTGTGGAGACTGGACCTCCTTCTAACAATGGCAAGGATGAGGGAAACAACTGCATAGTACAAGACAGAGAAAGCCTTCCTTTCATTCCCAGGTTTGCCCAGACAGCTCACGCATCACCCAAGCTGAAAGCCATCTCCATTGGAAGCTTGCAGCCCATTGCTTCTGACCCAGTACACAGACAGAGATTTGTCCAGAGCCTCCCATTTCCTCTAGAGTGAATCAGTATGGCTGTGCTACCATTGATTAAGAAGCATTCTGGAGCATCTATGTCATTAATATTAACCTGTACTTGTCTGAGTCTGGAGTAAATTTTATTAGAAAAGCAAGGAAAACCTGCTTCCCTGATGGTACTCACACTCTCCTGCAAACCATATTGTTTTCATTTTCTGTAGCTTCCAAGTGATAAAAGGAGTGCAGTGATCTGTCTGTTGCCTCCCTGCCAAACTTCCAGATCAGCTGGTCCTGCAGATCAGCAGCCACAGAGATTTTCAAAGACAACTTCCAAGCCATAAATATGAGATACAGGGCACTGTATAAAGCAAAACCAGATCATTTCTCAGCCTAAAGCCACCCGTGCAGTGTCAGTCTACGGGAATCAATTCACACGTGTTTTAATCAACTTGTAACTTACACTGGATATATGGGAATAGTTAAATTTATAGAGCTTGGAGTCTGGCCCATTAAACTCTGTCTATACTGTTTTAACGCTCCTAGAAGCCCGTGTTCAAATTTGCCTCAAGTCACGACTGAAATGAATTCTCCAAGTTCCAGAGAAGTGTGCAGCACAGACGTATCAATGTGCACCAAACCCAAAGCAAAAACTTCCCTGTGCAATTGGCCTGAGATGCTGACAGAGCAAGGAGCAGAGGGTGGTGGAGGAGATGGGGCACGTGGAGCTGCCTTGGCTCTGGTTTGGGCCACTAGTTGCACGCCTTCAGGAGAACCAACTTCACCAAACATGCTCGAGCAGAAACATGCGTCAGTGTAATTGGCTGAGATGAGACCCAGATGTTTTACTGAAGTGATCTCTATTACTGACTGCTAATTTGGACATTTTCTGAGCATCCACTATTCTTATCAACAGGGTAGGGCTTTCTGGTTCATTTTTCTACATTCTCTTGGAGCAAGTTTAGCTGATAGCATCAGTGTCTGTGAGGTAGCAGTAAGAGTCCTGCCCACACAGGTACTGTGGAAACTAGAGACAGGATTTTGCCAGTTGGGACAGGAATGTTTATTTGAATGTAAGGAGAGAACCAGATCTGTGGCTGCTGTATCTGCCACAAGTCTCAGAGGAGTACCCAAGGCAAAAACTGACAGACTTGGAAATGGTACTGTGCCAGTAAAGTGTGTGTGTGGGGGGAAACAAACAACAATAAAAACCCTTGTGAGAGCATGCACTTCTTGTGCTAGAAACACATTTCTGGTTTCCAGAAAAGACTGCTGCAATGTGCATGCCTCAGGTTGCCCAATGACATGCAGACTTACTGCTGCATATCGACAGGGGAATTTGCGGAGGTAATTACTTCAATTATCTTGTTGCTTGGGCAACCACATAACACACACACACACACACACTCGGGCTTCAGTGAGTCACCAGGAGACACGGGACTCTCCAGCATGGCAGGAGAGCAGGCACAGAACTCTCCAGAGCCTACAGCTCTGCAGGCCAAGCTAGGGAATGCAAAGGAACTGAGGGAGTCCATCGCTGCCCAGTAACCCCACTTACACGATCTCAAGGCTAGGGGTGCTGTTTTTCTGCCCTTGACACATGCTTTTTCAAAAGGAGGCTGAAGAAAGGCATGGGCTTTTTTCCCACCACATACCTGGGGCTGTTGGAGCAGGTCCAGAGAAGGGCCACAAAGATTATCAAAGGGCTGGAGCACCTCTTCTATGAAGAAAGGCTGAGGGAGCTGAGCTTGTTTAAAGAAGAGAAAGTTCCAGGGAGATCTCATTTCAGCCCCCCAGTACTTGAAGGGAGCTTACAAGCAGGTGAAGGACCAACATTTCCCATGGTCTAAAGTGATAGAAAAAAACATGTTTTTAAACTAAAAGAGGGGAGATTTAGATTAGATCTTAGGAAGAAATCCTGTACTCAGACTGTGATGAGACACTGGCACAGGCTTCACAGAGAAGCTATGGGTGCCCTATCCCTTCAGATGCCAAGGGCCAGGCTGAATGGAGCCCTGGGCAGCCTGATCTGGTGGGAAGCAACCAGTCCACACAGCTGGTTGAAACTAGATGACCTTTAAATGTCCTTTCAAAACTAAACTTTTCTATGATCTAAGCAAGACTGATATTCACTGTCTTTAACATATTACTGGCATTGAGGATACCACTGTGACTTTATTGGACTGGAGCAATTGTCATTGCAACAAAGACTAATGTGGATTAGAGCAAAATCAAGATAACCTGAAAATCATAATTGTAACTTCTCAGGTACATAGACTATATATAAAAGAGCCACTACCGAGCTGAAATCTGGTTTGGATGCCAGCAGTAACAATCTGGAAAAGTGTCATTTGAGTTGCAGCAGTATTTCTGCACAGAATCAAGGGCACCAGCTTACCAGAAACAGAACAGTCATACTGCCTTCAATGCACAGCAGTGGAGAACCTGCATAACTTATTTTGTGCATCTTATCAAAATAACTCAGAGTATATGGCTTTCGTATCCCTACATTGTATACATATATATATACTCCACGTGTATACACACACACGTGGTTAAAAAAATATTATGGACAGGTTGGTTTTGATTGCCTTATCTTAGTTGCATAGCAACTGCAAACATCCAGAAAGAGCAACAGAGATGATCTAAAGTTCCTGGGAAAGTTTATATTAAGATGACAAGTAAGAAAAATGCACTGTGTGTTCACCCAAAGATTTGAGTAATAGAAATGAATAAAACAAGGCTTATGATAATGAAAACTGATCTGGGGCTCTTATTCATCTCTTTGTGCACTTTGACAAGGAGGAGACCTGAAAATAAAAGGAAAGCACACAGAGATCCATTTTTCTACATAATCCATTGCCATATACAATCCCTGTAGATATTTCTGCAGCAGTATGCACAAGTAATGGTGTTCTGGGAACACCAATATTTAGTAAACTTGCAAAAATAATAGCTTGAATGGGAAACCAAATCTTATACACTAAGGGACCAAGGGAGAAAGGTCAGGAAAGTCTCGCCAGTGTTTCTTCTCTGAAACGCAGCAGTAGGCACACAGATGTGGTGAGGATTCAGGGTTAGATAAGTGGTCATCCAACTAATTTGGTGTATTTGCTCATGAGAACCTGTTTTCCCTTCATTAAAACCTACAGCTTTTTAGAAATCCCAACTTTTTTTATGGACACAGACTTTTAACTGTAGACGGAGCTACAAGAAATTATATTTGACACTTAGATTCTTTTGTGATCTTGGGGTACAAATGTTAGTAATTACATTCGGTGATAAAGAGTAAAGAGGACAAGAAAAGGATTTACAGTCCCCAGCAGTTCTAAAAAGAGTTGGCATTGCTCAGTTTTCTTGCCAAAAAATTGCTTTTGCCTCTTTTCTATAAAGATTGCAGAAAAGTCTAAAGAACACATTGAATTTATATCCGTGTTCCTTTATTTTCATTGACTTGACTAGGAGCCTAATTAAAGCAACAGTTAAGTGTCAGAGTTGGTCAGTACTCTCTCCTTTTTATATTTCAGTGATGCGGACTCTTAAAAAATACTTTCCAATGAAATATTCAATTAAAACTCAATGAAAGACACTTTTTGAGGGATATTTGCAACTGCAAAGAAGAATGTTGGTTTTAGTCTACAGTTTCAGAGCTCATGAGTATTTTCTTTTTGAAAATGTGGTATACTTTATTTAACATAGTGCCTGGCTCACTGTAGCTATGATCACACTGATAAACTAAAACTTTTCACATTGGTGGTGGGTGAAAGGCTATTTTGCAGACAATACACTAAAACATTCATATCAGGTACTCAAGTAATAAGTTCAGCCTGATTTAAAAAATCTCTTTTTAGAGCTTATCTGACTACAATAAATAAATGATTTATCTACTTTGTCTATTTCTCATTTTGTCCCCCTGGCTCCTCACTTTTTCTTACCTAGCTTTACTTCATTTTTAAGTTGGAGAAATTCCATATGGAGGAATTCAATTCTACCCCTTTGCTTCATATGCTTCTCCATGCCAGGCACCACTTTGTCATACTACTCCTGTGCTGCCATCTGTCACACAACAATTGAATGTTACATAATATTGGTAAGAGGGTTCAACCTCTGCTGCCATACCTCCATCACCTGCCTGACGTCACAGGCCAACACAATACAATAGGAAGAATTACTTTTGGAGCAGCTCCCACAGGTTTACAAGTTATCTGGAATAATTTGGGTTGATGTCTTATTAACGATACTGGCCTCTTTTTAGCAACAGGGAAGAAACGCAGCTAGTGTAACTGTATGTATTTTCCACTAGGCTGATATAAGAGAAATGGAGCTAAGAACACACACGGTGCCAAGTAGCTTGAAATCTTGAAGATGAACTACAGTATAGCAGTTACAAAATAGTTACAAAAGTAACAATATTTCATTATGTAATCTTAGCAAATTATTTCTAATCATGAACAGATGAGGCTCATAATCAGTTTTCTAAAGTCAATCTAATGAGAACCCCAACAACTCCCAGTTGAAGAATTACTTTAGAGGGCAAAGGAATACCCGTAGGTCAATTTACCTTGGCAGAAGCATGCAACCCAGTGGGGATATCCAGAAGGAAATAAGGTCACAAATTGGCAGGGCAGCAGCTATATTTACCAGTTTAAACATTATTTAGTTGCTGAAAATCTTCAACTTGAAAGCCAAATCAGTATCTTATAGATGAAACTATGAGCCTTCAACTTAAATGTTATTTCCATTTGAACATCTGGATATGAAACCTAGCCATTCCCCAGGGGCACACAGGCAGACATCTTAAAAGTTTTGAAAGTATATGTCTCTGAAATGCTAAATGGAATAAAAATACAAAATGGGATAGGTTTTTAACAAATGTCAGGAGCTACTAAAGAGCTCCACAGCTCTGAACCCCTAGCAAATAAAGTGGGGGCATCTGGGACACATCAAGAATGAAGGGAAACATCTGCAATATTAGGGATGCCACAGGGTAACCAAGGAAAGGGGTTTGTAGTGCTGACTTTGTGACATAAAAAACTTGATTAGAGGGTGCACAAGAACAACACAAGGATGGACATGCATGGTAGCATTTTCAGCAGCTGCTGAAACCTAGTGATAAAGGGTAAAGTCTAAGTGAGATTTGTGTATGGGTTTTCTATCACTATCTTTACCCAGCTAATTCCTGACATGTTAAGACATGATATAACGCATACTTCTGCTGTTTCTGAATGTTACTTCAATCCACAGGCTCCCAGAAATATTAACGCCATATTGGACCAATATTAGAACTCCTGGGTTTGTAGCTGATGATTTCTTGAAGGGAAAAATAGCTATTTCAGTAAATGAACTCATTCTCTCTCTCTGCAGAGGTTTGAGAGTTACTTCTTCATCTCTTACAACCACAATATTGCTAGAAAATATGACTTCTTGTTCAGTTGGTTGCTATTACTAAACATTCATTCCAAAGCTTTTAATGGGAGTACCACAAAATAGGACAATTCCTTCTTTTCCTCGTATGCCTATACTTCATTTAAAAAAACAACAACACAAATGGAGAAGAGAAATAAGGTGAAAAAGTATAATTCAAGTATCATTCCTTCCTTTTCCAAGACAGCGTAGATTCTTTGACTTACTGATAAGCTGGTAAGTACACATAGCCTTAGTGTGTGATTAGATGGAAGAAGATCTTCCAGACCTTCTCAACAGAAAGTCTTGGATCCCTTAGAGGAAATAATAGATAGGTCTTGAACATCTATTCTGTAACTAGAACTTGATTTCTCTTGTAAACATTTATATTTTTTCTTTACGAGTGAGGTTTTCTTCATCATGTAAACATATTTTTAAGCCTTCCTGCTTTGTGCAGAGCAGTTTCCTTCCTGTTCTTTGTGTAGATACAAACAACCAGTCCAGCTGGCATCAAGATGTATATGGCACTGGCAACTCTACTGTGTACCAGATGTGATGGGCAGGATCTTGACGGACTTAAGCTGTCACTGTCAATCTGAACTAGTGAAAGGGCTACTTTCCAGATGCCACAAACAAGCTGTTTAGAAATCCTTTCCTTTCCTAGATTGTGGGAAAATATATATATTTTTGTTTTGTTTTCTGATCTCAATGTGAAAGTATTTCAGATGCTCTGAGCAATCCACCATATTGGGTTAGATGAACAAACAGCAGGAGGTAGCTCATATTCTGAGGAGAACAAGAGGAAAAATAATGAATTACTGGAACTGCTCTGGCCACTTCAGTAGGAACACCACTAATCTAATGAAAATATTGACATTTATGGGAATCCACAGACAGAGTTATACATACTTGTGGTCTGTGCTACTGTATCACTTTTCATAATGTTTTGTTTCTGTTTACCTTCCAAAACTAACTACTGTAACTAATAAATTTACAATAATTAAGGAAGAGACAGCCAAGTCTGAGAAAAGAATGGCCTCGAAAATTCACACTTTTCCCAGCTGGATTGCTTAATTGGGCTGGGGCAATCTTTTCTGTCTCTTACGAGATAGAAGGGCTGGAAGAAATGAGCAGGGGCCTAATTATCTGTGATATAACTTCATGAAAAACAATGTGCTTACACAAGGGATTCTTTTAACACATTAACCCTTGCCAATAATCCAATTAGCAGCTAAATAACCAGAACTGATATATTTGTATCTATGTATAAATGTGTAAGTGTATATTTGTGCATGAAACTGTCATACAGGACAGTCTGGTTCCCTCTGAAGCTGGAGGTTGTGCGTGGTGTCCTGAATTGCTCTGATAAAGTATCTTCCACTGGAGAAATCTCTCTTTGGGCTTCAGAGTAGCTGTTATGGTCTGTTATTGATGGGAGTTGGCGGTGCACAGATCATTCCTGGGAGGAAGGGGAAACAGCTTCCTAAGTAAAAAGTTCATTCTGCAACTGAACATTGACTTCAACCTGAGGGGTTTCACTCCAAGAACGCCACTGTGCCCAGTGTAATGAAAACACTGGAGTGAGGACATGGCTGTGTTACAGTTTTGTAAGGATGATTTCTGTGGCAGGAAGGCCTGTCCCAAGCGTGCCTCAACTCTGATCACTTAATCTCACTGAGAAAAACATATTCTGTGCACATTTTTCTAATTACTCAACAGAAAGGGCCTTACTCAGCACATAGCAGAATTCAGTCATTCAGTTTATCATGCTGCCTTCACTCTTCTACCTCTGGGAGTTAAAAAATAAAAATTAAAAAATTAAAAAAGCAAGCAACCTTTTTTGAGCTACTGGTTGTGACATCTTTCACAGTTTTGCCTACAGGATGCCAAGGCACCTGGCTGTCCCATCAGAGGCTCTCACTACTCCCCAGCTGTCCAGCCAGGCTTCATTAGCACAGTGTTCCTTGGAACGATTACCAAAGGGATGATTTCTTCAAAATAATCATGACATGGACTTGCCAGTTATGAAGTAATGTTTAATCCTTATGGATAAAAAAAATAAATAAATAAAATAAAATTGACAGGAGAACATGCTTTACAGCCAAGGCACACACATCTCTTCTTCCAAAAAAGCCTCATGCCATTTCAGTAGTTAGCAATCTATTTTTTGGCACTAGAACTTTGTTAATCGTGTATGTCAGCTTGTTTCTGTAAAGTATTGATCTTGTTTCCCAACAAGTGACCGAGTAAAGTAATAAAACCAGTCAAACTCAAACCACACAGTGGAGGTTTCTTTAACTGAAGATAGAAGGGTCTAAAATCAACCTGACAATCAAGGTAACACTTTGTATTGCTTAAAGATACTGACATCCAAAAGCAGCATGCAACAGAAACACATTTCTTTCAAATTTTGAATTAGAGGGTGTGCGCAAAAGATTTCCTCAGGTTCTGTATGGGGCATACAGGAAAACACTGACCTTGGAAATGCAACTTTCACCACAGTAAGCACTCTCTTCTACAGCATAATCACTGTTGTCTGAAGTCATTTGTCACTTGTAGATAACCTTGCAGCACTGACAAACACTACATTTCTCATTTACTTCTAAACAAATTATCTTCCTATTTGCAGGTCAGAAATGCTTTACTCAGTGGTCACAATTAAAGCATCTGCTACCAGGTAGATGTGGGATTGAGTCTATCACTCTAAAAATAGGCAAGAATTCAGGCATCTCTAAGATTTGTTTAAACTTTTTTTTAAAACAAGGCAACCAAATTTCAGTTTGGGAAAGGAATAAAGAAATTCAAACACTTTTTTTTTTTTTTTTCCCAAAAGGACAATATAAAGAATTAAGTTTATCATTCATCAGATGTTCAAATCTAATTTGCACAACTTTGGATGTCACGTAGGAGTTATGCAGAGAAGACACAGTGTATTTATTATATCGTAACTTTAGAAGAAACACAATAAAGCTTAAACTTAAAATATGTTATACAATTCAGTGTTAAATCTGCAGTGATAAACTGTAAAAATAAAAGGATTCTATAACTGAAAAAGGATTCAAATAAAATATCCATAAATCCACTGCAACTCCATACCTTCTCTTAATTTGATATGAAACTTTGTTTGCATGTTTAATACTATGAAACTTGTTAAAAACATTCAAATTTACTTAGGTCTCCTGTCCTTATGGCAGGACTCTGAATCTGGAAAGCGTTTAGGTTTTACAGAAGAGTATAAGAAAATATTCCTGGCAAGGCTACCATGCTCCCATTTGATTTTAACTCTGGTTTGTTGCAAGCTGCTGAGCTCTTCCATCAAGACTTTGAGAGGGTGGCACATGTTCTGGTTTTTAACTTTCTTTCCCTGTTAGAACTTGATGGGTTCTTCAGGGTTTGCTGAAAGTACTGAGGCATGATGCCTTGTCTGCCTTGTGGCAGACCTGCCTCATCACCTCTCTGGAAAATCACTAGCAGACAGTATAAGGAAAGCCTGCTTCTTACATCTATTTTTGAAACTTCCTGTGCTACTTTTTCTTCTTTGCAGGATCTATCCCATGACCAATCTAGGATGTTGATGGTTTGCATTTTGGAAAATGATCTTGCCTGTTATTTATATCCTATATCTTTATTTCAGTTATGCATTCAGCAGCTGGAGTCCATATGGAAATGTTAGTCATTTTAACTTAGTGAAGACCTTCACAGATAAGGGGTAGGAAATATGATCTCTTCTTTCCTATTTGGTCCCTAAGCATATATTATTAGTGAGAAATATGTATGGAATAATGTACTTTTCCTAATGTCATGATTTACTACATCAATTTCAACTAGCAACTTGGGCCCTGGTGCAGCAGGCACACAAACAAATGTTTAATTTTAGAGCTGTGAGCAAGAATTAGTGGGGCTGAATGCTGTGCTACAAGTTTTGAAGAAGATCAACATTGAGAAAGACAGTCTTCCTATAGGAAGATCACTCAACTTCATTCTCCTGCTCCCTCAGAAACACTTCTACCTAGGAACTAGATCCTTTAAAAGCCCCATCATCTTCCAAGAATCACACTGGTTCGCTAAGGTACACCAATACCAAAGGGAAGAACTGTTTAACACTGACAGATCAACAGCTTAATTTTGGTAGCAGATAGTGGTAGCTCAGCTGTATCTAAAACCCAACAAAGTTCACAGAGATCCAGCAGATACCCAAACAAGCATCCCAAAGTAAACAAAATTGCTCCAGCAGAAAGGGTAACATAACAACATTAATCTGGATTATTTGCAAAGCTTCCAAAAGCGCAAGAGGTGCCCTACCAGAAGTGGAAAAAAAGTATTTAAGTCTTGTTTGGAAAGCTAATAATTCCTAGAGAGATATAACAGCAGATAGGATGAAGATGACAGATAATGTGAGAAACAGGGAGACAAAAAGACTCAGACATGCATAACCCAGAGGAAATTCAGTGAGCATGCTTCCTGAGGAAAGAGAGAAAAAGTATCTATTTTTACTGATTCAGTAAGGCTAAAGTCACTTCTGCACAGGCAGCCAGTAGAAGGATTGCATGAACAGCTGCTAGGGGTGCAGATGCCCCAGGATGGATTTCACTCTGCAACAGAGAAGTTAAATGCAGGTACTGCCAGAAAACATAGGACTTTTCCTCAAGAATCACCAAGGAACGTTGCAGCCAGTTAATTCAAACAGGTATTGAAAGTCATGTATTCTTTCATCCTTGTGTCATTTAGTCTTGCATATCACAAAGGGTTGTTTCCCACAGAGCTTGAATATTTTTCTATTAAATATTAATGCTCTTTCAGCTCCCAATAACCTTCAAACCCAATCTTAGGTGGCTTTACCAGGACAATGAGGTGCCTTGCTGTCCTCCAGATTTGGTCAGCAGAGAATGGTAAGAAGTGAAGCAGACTGTTTTTCTCTTTTTATCTCAGGAACATAAACAAATTTCACTTTCCTGCTAAGTACTGAGCATCTGTATGTTCCACTTTCTCAAGAAGCTGACAAAATAAATTCAGCATTAAGAGCAAGAAGAAAATTTATCTGACAGATTCATTCTCGTCTGGGCATCCTTTTCAAGTTTACTCTTTGCCAAGCCACGATTGCAAAAGCAATTCCTTACTCTCTTGAATAAATGCCATAGAACTGTTCCAACAAGTACAACCGGATAAGTCAACTTGGGGATGTTGTATTTAATACGGTTGATAGTTGTGTGCAAAGAGTTAGGAGCAAATGCCACTCCTGAAAATCCAAGGCAGCCTTGGAGCTGACAGGAAAAGTAATTACAGAGCCACAGTGAGGCAGTGGAAAGAGAATGATGGACAATTTGAACATTAAATTCATATATGTACTAGAATTTCAATTGAATAACCATCTTCCACCTGCTATGCAAACACAGAAGAAAAATGGCTTGAGTAAAACCTCCTCAGTAAGAAAGAAGGAAAACCACAACCTAATGTTACAAAACTTTTGAGGCCATGTGGAAAATTCATGAAATAGTAAAGAGTAAAGCTACGCCTGCTGATTTTCAAACGTAAAGAAAATGAACTGCGCATCAGCAATATTAAACTTATAACAAGTAATGATTTTAAACCAGTTTACTGCAAACAGCAGTGTAAGATGTTGCTGAAAGAAAGTCGCTAGTACTGTCATTAATCCCACACTCTAAAACCTGAAGCTTTTCTGACAGATTCAAGTCTGAAGATTCTGAATTCTGCTAACAGCGGTTTTCAATAGCAAGTACCTACTGAAAGACATCCTTTGTTTCCAGAAGCAAAGAAATTATTAAATACAAAAAAAGTATTTAAATTTTTAAACTTCTCTGGTGAGAAAAAGACAACTTCTTTTTGTTGTTGTTTGTTTCTTCAAGTGAAGGAACCACAATTTTTTCACATTTCCATTCTAAACATTTCCATATAAAGCTTATTATCTGAATTACAGAGAGAGAAAGCACACATATAGACAAGAATAAAAACCAGGGAAAAATAAACCAACAAACAAACAAACAAACAAAAAAGAAAATAAACTGTCTAATTTGAGTTGAATTTATCATTTTCTTTAGCCTGATGTAATGCTTTTCTTTCTGTTTTGTTTGAAGAAAAAAAAAAAAAAAAAAAAAAAGGAAATATTTCAGGTCAAACAAAATGAAATGCTATTTACTTTCCAATCTGGCCAGCAAACAAACAGAAAAACAGCGACGCTAAGGCACTGCAATGTATCTGGGTGCCACATCTGTAGTTGCCAATGGGGCATTAAATGGGCTGCTTCTGCTAAAAAGCCATGCTTTAGCATTGAGACTCTTTGGTCTTCCTCATTGCCATCTGAGAAGGACAGGCTCCAGCACCTCCCATCACATCCATAGGACTTTAGGACAAATAATGTTATCACTACTCAATAGCAGCAAAAAGGAGTGAGATACTTCCCCAGCCAGGAATGAGTTATGTGACTTGCAGTCTTTAAACTATATGACTTCTCAACAACATATGCTATCTTCCTTTTTTCAAGGATATACTGAGATTTTTTAATACTAATTAATCAGGAAGAACCACTCTGATACTAGAAGGTCATCTCATCCAACCACCCACATACCATTAGTATTGCCCACTAAACCACATCCCTCAGTGTTACATCTCCATATTTCCTGAACACCTACAGGGATGGTAACAGATACCACCACCCTGGGCAGCCTGTTCCAGTGCATCACCATTCTTTTGGAGAATAAATTATTCCTAATATCCAACCTGAACCTCCCCTAGTGCAACTTGAAGTCATTCACTCTCACCCTTACATAGAATGGAGAATTTATATGACCCCTCCTGTCATGCAATTTCATATCAGTGATTGAAAGAAGCCCCAGCAACCCCAAAATTCAGCATACAAAAGGCTTAAAGCCACCCTACAAGGTCATGAAGAACATTTAGACACACTGTGCTGGTTCTGGAGGAGTACCTGTGTACTAGAAGGCTAATGCCAGTGCAGCTGTTGGAACTCAACTTTGCCATGCATTCTTTTACAAGGCTTCTTTTTTTTGGGGGGGGGGGGGGGAGGGGGGATCTTTTTCCCCCCTCAGAGCACATATACATCATTCAATCTGGGATGAAAAATTTAACATCTGGTTTTGCACAGGTCTCTGTTCAAATTTTTCATAGTGGAAAAACAATGGCAGAATTAGTTCTATTTCCTAATTCTATTGAACCTCACACTTTGTGTAAGCTTGCTTCCTGGAAATGGGTATTTGGAGTACAGTTTCTAATAAAAAGAGTTGCCTAGAGCATCTTGTTACTAACTCTATTCTATGACTCATGGACTTACAGAGAAAAACACCTTGACTGTGTATACTTCAGCTTTCTGCTCCAGTGATTTCCCCTTTACTCAAGGTCCCCAGATCAACTACTGCTTGGCAAAACCAAAGTACATGCATTAGAGACAAGTAAAGAGCTGTTGACAGAGCACTGATTCAGCAGGTGATTTCAAGTCTGATTTAGATCAGGTCACATGGATATCTTCATTCTGATCTAGAAGAGAAGTTTGCTAGCTTAGCAAGGAACATTGCAGACACTGCTCTTCTCCCTGATGCCTGCCACAGTCTCATTGGACTGATTTGGAGCTGCCTTGATGCAGTGGAGATTTGAGAAGAGGCCTTCAGAGCCAGTCAGGGAACATGACCTGTTTTCCTGTCTGCCATGTGAGAGTTCACAGAGGAAATCATTAAATTGGAGCCAAGCATGTTTGTTGCAAAATGGAAGAATGTGGTAGTTCAACTGAGCAACTGCCAAACAATTTTGAGCTACAAACTATTTTTCACAGGATACTTCTGTTCTGCAGTTGATAAATGTCCAAATAAAGTATTGCACCATTAAAACTGAAATATATGCAAGGCTTATGGTCTCTCTACAATTTAGCACAGCTGCCTAGATGCTCAATGCATTCAAACCTAAGATGAGATAAAGTGGATGCGAAAGCTGAGTGCAACAAAAGGCTGAGTTTCCTCCTGGCTAGGGTGCGCCCGATGCAATCATTTAGAGTCAAAGCATTTTGAAGCAAGAGAAGCAGACGTCCTGAATATTTACTGAGGAAAACCAAGTGGGTGTTGCTGGGTTTGCAAAAGTCATCAGCACCCAACTCCTGGTGGCTGCAGGCATTGCACTACGATGCAGTCAGGTCAGGAGCCACACACAGCTTTCCCATGGGGCTGCTGCAAGTGACAAACCAGGTGCAACCATTCCTGGGGCTGAGCTCAGGGGGAACAGACTTACAGCACATTTTCTAAGGTGTGCTTGAGTGTCTGGCAAACTCTGTCATCTCACCTACACATTTTCATTTTCCTACTTTTTTTTTTTTGGGGGGGGGGGTGGGTGGGGGGGGGGGCGGGGGAGGGGAGTGGAGGCAGTTTCACAGTATGAAGCTTGCAGAACTGAAATAATATTGATATATATTTCTTCGCAAGATAATTTGAAGTCCAAAAAAAAGTTTGGACATAATGATGTTTGCAGGCCTTTTTGTGTTTATTTTCCCCCTGTATTTCAGCTCTGCAGCCTTCTTCCGGAGAATACTCATGGAAAGCAAATTACAGGTAACAGTTCACTTTGGGCTTCGTTGTTGACTTTTATGCTTGCCCTTTGCAAATCTCATTATAGCAATTAGTTAGATAAATGGCGGAAGAACGAAAGTATCCCACGGTGGAAAATCTGATCCAGTAAAATTCTGATGAGTCTTTACCAATGGCACTATTTCAGCCTACGTTTGTAACATAACAAACAAGACAGCTGCAAGTTTCAAGTACACATGACTTGCAAAAGGAAGACTTCCGCTCAGAAATAAAAAAGCAGTCAGTCAGTGCAACTAAGTCACTTATGGACAAGAAATTCGTGCACACATAAAAAGCAGTAGTTGTTTATTGTAAAGTGAATTCTTGGCTCAGGCTACAATTCCAAATCAGAACAATTTTGCCAGCTTTATAAAAAATTTAAGTGAATAAAGTCCATTCCCTACACACAGCCCCAGTAACCAATCTTAAATTCCTGAGATGCATCGCTTATGCTGCAGCTCTCTCTACAGTTTGTAAAGCTGGCAGCTGAAAAGAAAGCAGCCTTCTTCCTAGGTTCCATTTGAAAGCACTGGACACTGTTGTGAGGAGTTGTTGTGTTATTGTTATGACATTAAACTTCAAATTGACTTACAGGGTCAACATGAAGTAGCACTGTATGTGTAGAAGGGTGTTGCTAGTGTGGAGGCAAAGGCTGTCTGTCCCTTCTAATAATTCATTGTTATCAACACTCACAAGTAGAAAATCAAAATAATTGTGGGTTGTTTTTTTTTCAGCCATTTATCAACTTTGATTCTGGATTAAACTTGGAACAAATCTGGAGATAATTTTACCCTGAATATCCAAGCAGTTTTTCTCTGCTAAAACTCTTTTTCCTGTACAATGGGGTTTGCTCTGGATCTACTCATTTCTCTCATTAATTAAGTATAAGTAAAGAACTTAAAGAACATTTAGTCATTTAGTCACCAATGACTTGCTTGAATGAGATAATTAAGGAATATTAAGGAAGATAATTAACTGGAAGGCTTACAGTTTTCTCAGAGAAACCTACACCCATGCATAAAGCAACTGCGTGTCTGAAAGCAGCTTAATCTTGTAACATTTCTTCTCTGCTAAATCACTAAGCACTCCACACACACGAGCTCATTAATGCCATCCTCATTATTCACTGGAAAGTGCTCCTGCTATGTTAGTACCCCATGCTTGCTATGTTTCCATCAGTGTTGTTTTGGCACTCATCCGAAGCCCCCAAGTAAGCACAACCAGCCCCACGTCCCAGAGATGCCAGGAAGCCCCAGCCGAAGGGCTACAAAACAAATGCCTGGAGTGGAAAACACAGTAGTAATAGAAGCTATTCCCAGCACCTTCATAACTATGCTTCAAAGCCCTGGAGAGCAGGACAAAATTAAAGTATGGACTGTACTCTGACAGTTCACATTGCTAAAGTTTCCCCGAAAGTGAGTCCCTGCATAAGGAAAAATGGCAGCATGCAAGAACTGATATCTGGGTGGTTGGATGACAAGTCCTCCAATGATGTTGTATCTCACCACTATAGAGTAGGAAAACAAGATGGGCAATGTGGACGCTCAGCACAGAAGTGCAGTGTCTCATTTTATAACCTCTTTATTTTATTGGCTCTAGGGAGAAATGGAATTATTCAGGGAGGAATTGTGTAAGTGGAGTCTTTGTTAAACATGTGCAAAATGAGAAATAAACATTTAAAACAGCTGAAGGGCAAAGAAGACACTGCCAAAAAAAAAATGCTCAATGGAAAGAAGAAAATTAAATTTAAACCAAGTTCTACTAGTATTATGAAAGAACAAGCAACAGAATCTTCTCCTAGACAAGGTGCAAGAGCCACCAGGGAAAAATCAGGTGAGATGGGGAGGAAGGTGTCAGCCTTGAGCAGGGTCACAGCTGGACAACATGTGTCTGAAGATGGGGTGAGTTTGGGTGGCCTTCATCACAGCTCCTCTTCCTACATCCAGGCTTCAACCTCTATCTCCAGTGATAGGACAAGGTAGCAGGGCTGGTCCCAGTGGGACTAATCCCCTTCTGTTGCAGTTGCTTGGGCAACCCCCAGTACCACCTCCTGGCATTCCTCATGCTGACCTCAAATGTCTCATAGACTAACATTTGCAAAGCAGAACCTTTGTTGAATACAACCTTCTCAATCTTCTCCACATCAGTAGACTGTTTAGTCCACATTGCAGGAATATATCAGACTGAAAGCATTCCCCCTGTGTTTTCTAGCAAATCTGGGAGCTCCAAATCAAGACTCGATGGACCACAGCAAGGGCCAAGACACTGTAAAGCAGCTGCATTATAGCCTGTTTTCCTCTACAACACCAGCTGATGAGCACATCTTCACTTACACAGCTTAAGAGCACCTCCACACTTCCGCAGACACCAGGCCCACTGCCCCATCCCTTAAACTTCTATCCTGAATCAAGAAACCATGCCATTAGCATGGTGAAGCTCCTGTGCTTTAAAGAGGAATCAGAGAGCCTTAGCAAACCAACGAGTTGTGCCAAACCTTACCATGAGTACAAGCGGGGGAATGTAAACAACAGAGCACATCCCTGCCAAGAAAGTCCTGGGAGCCAGAATTGAGCCCTCAATAGCCCGGAAAGTCAACCATGTCCTGGGCTGCATCAAAAGAAGTACAGCCAGCAGGTCAAGGGAGGTGATCCTGCCCCTCTGCTCTGTGCTGATAAGACCTCACCTGGATTTCTGTGTCCAGATGTGGACTCATCAGTGCAGGACAGACATAGACCTGATGGAGTGCATCTAGAGGAGGGACACTGAAATTCTCAGAGGGATGGGACACCTCACCTATAAGAACAGGCTTGTGACATCTGGAGTCATTCAGCCTGAAGAAAAGAAGGCTCTGGGCTGACCTGAAAGCAGCCTTTCCGTATTTAAGGGGAGTCTATAAGAAGGAAGGTGACAGACTATTTAGCAGGATCTGTTGTGATAGGACAAAGGGAACTGGTTTCAAACCGTAACAAGGGAGATTTAGACTGGATATAAAGGAAGAATGTTTTTTTATATCAAAGAGTGGTGAGGCACTGGAACAGGTTTCCCTTAGAGATGATGGATGCCCCATCCCTGGGGACATTCAAGGCCAGGTTGGATGGGGTTTGTGCACCTGATGAAGCTATAGGTGTTCCTGTTCACTGCAGGGGAATTGGGCTAGAAGACCTTTAGTGGTCCTTTCCAACCCACATGATTCTATACCTAACACTGTCTCTGTGCTTGCAAGTCTAGAAATGTCAGCCCTGGGGAACTGCAGTCAGTGTGCTGAGGGGATTAGGGTAGCTGCTGGAGGAGCAGCACGAGCCTCTGGAAGATATTCAGTTGTACAGTGCCAGCACAGCTTGCTGGGGCCTGAGGTAATAACAACCATCTGTCTAAGTCATTTCTGGTGTTGTCAAGTACTGTAATTGTAGGTAATTTTGTGCCTGAGCATTTCATTACCTCAAAACTTCAGAAGCAAGTTTAACACCTTTTTGCAAGACTGAAAGTTCACAGATCTCCAAGGTGGAGGTCACTTTCCAAGCAAAACCCCAGTGCAGGATCACTGGACTGGTGTTTTTGTAAAGGGGCATTCAACTGAGTTAAGTGAAAGAGTGGTGGTACACAGCTGACAGAGAGCTGACAGGAAAGCATCAGCATTTTGGGAAAGGTTCTTCTATATCACATCTATAATCATAACATAGCATACATTTTAACTGCAGGCTTGATTTCAAAGCAGTTTATAAATAAGGGGAAAAGCTGAAGGGAACAAATGGCACCAACTGTTTTGATACTGAAGCTGTCTGGCAGATCTTTAACCCAGGATGCCAAGGAATGGGACCAGCTGTGCATCTCTCCCATTTTGCATAGCCATGAACTGTGAGGAACTCCTCTCTCAGGAGATATCTGCACTTGTCTTTCAGTCTGATCTTTGCTCATCCCATCTGATTTTTGTCTTTTCATACTATAGACAGAGATAAAGAACAGCCAAGATGCAGTCTGGCCCCACTGCTTTTTGTTATGATTACAAAATACAATATCTTGGTCAGCCAAAGGAACAGGGTGTTTAATTTCTCCCTCTCATTCTTTATGGAGATGGGCCTGAGCCACAAAGTTTGGATTCAGACCCAGCATTGAGCATTCTCAGTGCTGAGAGTTGTTTGGATGTGGGCTTCCGGCACAGGCCTATCTCTTAATGCTTCACTTGCTGCGCTGCCAGACACAGCACTGGCTTCTCAAAAGGACAGAGATGCAAAACTACATGTGGTTTTATGTCTGATTCTCATTTCCACACAATGAAAAATGGAGATACGACATCTCCAAGCAACACCCATCTGACAGATTAGAGTTCAGCTCATGTCTGTAATTCCTGCCCAAGCATCCCAAGCATATGTTTTCTATGAGTATATGACAACCAATGCTCTGCTAATTAAACCTGGGGTGGTAGCTTCTGCTCACCTTCAGTGTCTCAAAGCTAATAAGATCAGACTGCTTTAGGCACTGACTACAACTTAAGACCCTGCAAATACATTCCTGTTAATAAAAATATAGCTACATCTCACCCTTATTATACAATGAACCAGAGGTGTAAATGAAGGTGTCCTTCAGGAGAATTTCAGGACAGGAGGTGGGAACAGGTTGGTTTTCAGAGACACTGTCCTTTCACACTCATAACTTCAGGAACAGCTCTTTAAACTCCTCATTCACTAATGTCTATCCAAGTTCTGCTGCTCCACTGATGTATGTCATATAACCAGGAAATGGAAATTATACAATCTGCCTCTGGCTTCTGTAGCTAAGCAAAACACTGCACAGGCTTACTGCAACAAACTAAAGAATTCCTTAGTAACCTGGAACGCAAATTAAATGAGATGGTTTCCCCTCTGTGATGATAGACGTTTTGCATGGAGAAAAAAAACTAGCATTTGAGCACAATTACGGGTGAGTTCCTCACTGAGTTGTGCTTTGTGTGTTGATTCCAATATCCGAACTCAGACACAACCAAAACAAACTAAGTTTTTATCTTCCCCTCCCCCACAGCAAGTGGATATATTACCATCTAGAGGCATGTAAATCTGTACAAATTTATGGGTATGTTCTAATTCAGTTTATTTGTTGATTTAGCCATTTACCTCTTTAAAAGAAAAATACAACTGCTGTTTTTGTGCTGGAGTACAGCTACAGACTCACATCATACAGGCAGCAATCAGCTCTCTGCACTGTTCACATAAAAGTCACTGTCTCAGTATAAGGCTTGCATGCACTAAGCCAGTCTTACCTAATTCCAGGAGCAAACACAATGCATAGCAGAGCCACACACAACACATTCTGTCTGTACATACAAGAGGGCCATCTTTAAACCACCTTCTGCACTGTACAACTGCATTTGGGACACAGAGGTTAAAGAGAGGCAGTTAAGTACATGATTTCCCCGCACCAGGCAGGACTTAGTACTGCTGCTCCTCCTGCAGCTTTCTCCCACCCATAGGAGATGAGGCTGGTGAGCTTTCATTACCAGTTCTCATCAGCACAATTCTGAGGGCCAGCTAAAAAACAGCGTGACCTCAGCTGCTTCTGTCCTTCCTGGTGCTCTGCAGGGACCCCAGGCTTGATAAGGTAAATTCACAGAAGTCAACAGGAGTCTAATCAAAGGGGCCTGGGTGAGACATTGCCTCCCAGACATTTTTAAGGCAAATTGATGAGACTCTGGGGAAACATCCCAACTTTTAAATTAAACACAGTCTAATTGTAAATATTAGGATGAATAATCTTTTCCTTATGTCCTGATCCAGAAAACCACCAAGTACCTACTTAACTTTAAGCATCTTGTTAAGTCCTATGCTGTTCAACATGAGACCAGAGTAAGAACATTACACAGGTTCACAAGTCTTTGGTTTAAGTACATAATTAAAGGTAAGCATGAGGCTAAGTGTCTTGCTGCACAGGGATGAAATGACTTGCATGCTTAGATGCTGTGCTGAAGCATGGAGACAGGGGCTGCTTTGTGCTTAGAGCTGGGAGAGCAGGGAACACACACTGTGCTGCTGCAAGTCAGAGAATGAAGAAGTGAGCAGGCTTGAGGAGCAGCCATTCTTTGGGAAATTGGTTGCGCTCCAAGTCTGGCTACAGAAATAGTGGAGGGAAGAGAGGTGTCTGTGCATGCCCCATCGGTTTGGGAGTTCGGATGACTTCTGCTGGCTTTTCCTCTGTCTCCATTACTTTTCTGGAAAGGTCTTGTATGGATGCAAGCGAGCTCAATGCAGGGTAGCATGAAAAAATTGTGAGTGCAAAAATCAAAAAATACACGCCACAAAAACAAAAACACCAGGATGCAAAATGATCTGGAGATCTCCGAGCTTGCAGGCTCTCAATACTTCATTGCAGCTGCAAGGCGGGCAGGAAGGAGGGACACAGCGGCCCAGCCGAGCTCTAAAGCTGTCCCTCTCGTTCCACCGCTCAGAGGAAGAGGAATGGGGAAAGCCGGCGGCGCTCGGCCGGCCCTGCAGCGACCATCGGCGGGGCGCGAGTGCCACCTGGTGCCACCTGCTGTCACCTGCCTCCTGCACACAGTTCGCCGGGGGAAAGAGTTTGCCAGTATGCCCCGCTTCTGCTGCATATTGCTCTTTGCCCACAGTCTCGGGGAGTGGCAAAGTCCTTTCTCTTTTAGACTTCTGGTTTGAAGCGTTCAGTTGTATTCCCCAAGTCTTTAAATCATACGATGCTTAAATATATGACAGAGTTAATGTAAGCCACTAGCACTGCTGGGCTAGTTGCCATAGTGTGTATCCAGTTTAAATGCACCTTCATTTATCACACAACCAGCTGAGCACTGCAGAAACAAACCTGCAGTCACCCACAGACAGGAGTGCTGCACAGGTCTCATATACACAGCACCTACAGAGAAGCTAAAAAAAGTGTTCTGCACTGTGAACAACCTTTTTTTTCCCCTAACCCCCTCAGCTGAGTTGAAAAGGATCACAATGATCATCTAGTTTCAACCCTCTGCTATGTTCACAGTCACCAACCAACAGACCAGGCTGCCCAGAGCCACATCCAGACTGGCCCTGAATGCCTCCAGGGATGGGGCATCCACAATCTCCTTGGCCAACCTGTTCCAGTGCATCACCACTCTCTGTGTGAAAAACTTCCTCCTAATATCTAACCTAAACCTCCCTGTCTCAGTTTAAAACCATCCCCCCTTTTCCTGTCACTACCCACCCTTGTAAACAGCCATTCCCCCCTCCTGTTTATATGCTCCCTTCAGGTATTGGAAGGATACACTGAGGTCTCCCTGAACCTTCTCTTCTCCAAGCTAAACAAGCTCAGTTTGCTCAACCTTTCCTCATTCCTTCTTCAACTTCACACCCTGCTCTGGGACTGCAACACATCTGGGAGTAATTCAGAATACTAGAATCATATGAGTTGGAAGGGACTCTTAAGAATCTTCTAGTCCAATTCATCTGCAATGAACAGGGAGACCTGTAGCTATATCAGGCACTCAGAGCCCCACCCAGCCTGACCTGAAACATCTTCAGGGATGGGGTATCCACCATCTCAAGGGGCAATCCATTTCCTGTGCCTCGCCACTCTTATTGTTTAAAATAATAATAACAATCTCCTTCCTGAAATCCAATATAAATCTCCCCTCCATTAGTTTGAAACCATTTCCCCACATCCTATCACAGCAGCGCTGCTAAAGAAGTCTGTCCACTTCTTTATTATAGCCTCCCTTTAAATACTGAAAGGCTGCTCTCAGGTCTCACTAGAGCCTTCTCTTTCCCAGGTTGAGCAGTCCCAGCTCTCTCAGCCTGTCCTCATAAGAGAGGTGTTCCATCCATTAATGCTTGCCCCCCCCACTCCCCACCCCCCCAATCTCCTCCATCCATAGTTTGGATGCAGGCTAAGGGAACTGAGCAAAGCTTCCAGTTTCACCATCAGACAGCAGCTTGTAGGGTCCTGAAGACAGAGAGGAAGAACACCATGCCCCTGGGTATCACACTATGTCAACAAGTGCCAGAAACTCAGATGGGCTTTTTGAAAAATGCTCATTCAAAATATTTAATGTGGCGCATCATACATACACCAACAGGACAGGACTACACACACAGAGGGCACAGCCCTGGCCTGACACCCAGCTTAGTGTCCAAAGGCTCTTTCCTTCAAGTGCTGTGTACTCAGATTTATTAGGCAGCTTTATGGACTGACACTTCCTCACGTTTTATCAGTGTGAGTAATTCAGCTGGCACCTCTGATCCCACATCCACCACCAATCTTTTCTCTTGAATGGGATGACTTTGTCATCTCACCATTCATGTGTTTGAGTCAGATCTCACATCAAAGATATCCTGGGTTTTATACTGTCAAAAGCAATTTTGTCCCAGAAGAGTGAAGATTGTGATTATCCCAGGAGGAAAGCTGTCAACTCAGCTCTATGTAGAAAAACTGCTGTCTACAAAAGCTTGTAGTGGACACCCTTTGGCAGACTGCCCTCTTAAAAAAAAGTCCACAGTCAATCTACATGAAAGACTTTTTCTAAGAGCATTTTCTGTGCTTGCTGTCTTGGTTCATACAGCAAATTCAAATGAGGAGGAAGAGGACATAACATAATGTTTTCCCATAAGCATTAATTTTCCTAGTGAATCTACAGAAAAGCAATAAACATATAACAAAGAAGAGGCCTGTTTTGAGAAGGGACTGACAGATGTTGAGTTTTGACAACACTGTAGAGCTCTCAGACAGTGAAAAAGACTGGATTACACGATGGGTGGGACCACTGGCCCTAAGAGAGGCAGCTTTTGGGCTGCTGATGGCACTGGGTCACTCACTAGGCTCCTTCACCTGCAAGCAGGCGGAGGCATATTTAGGAGTGTGTGACAATTCCCAGCTCTGTAACTCAGGTTTATTTCCAGCTGAACAAATGCTGCCATCCAGGGATCTGAATGCTGCTGAAATGTCAACAGGTCCAAAGATTTCTCGGAATAATTTTCTGAAATTGTTCCAGAGTACAATGCTGCTAATGAACAAACCTGGCTTTGTCTAAACTACATGAGGTCTAAATAGTTTTTAAGAGCTGCAGGCTCAATGAGACATCCTGTCCATGCACTGATACCAAATGATAGAATCATTAAGGTTGGAGAAGACAACTAAGATCATCCAGAGTCCAGTCCCCAGCCCACCTCCACCATGCCCCTCAATGCCACATTTCCATGATTCCTGAATACTTCCAGGGGTGGTGGCTCCACCACCTCCCTGGGCAGCCTGTGCATCTCATCACCACTTTGAGAAAAGATAGATTTTTTTCCTGATGTCCAACCTGAAGAACAAAGATCTTGGTTATGATCCAGTGAAGTACCTAGGCAAGACCCTAATTCCCATCTGTGTGAAAAGGATCATAAAATTACTCAGCTTGGAAAAGGCCTTAGAGATCATTGAGTTCAACTGCAACCTAACCATACTACCCTAACTCTAGCAACCCTCTGCTAAATCATGTCCCTGAGCACCACATCCAAACAGTTTTTAAACACATCCAGGAGTGGTGACTCAACCACCTTCCTGGGGAGCCTATTCTAACAACCCTTTCTGTAAAGAAGTTTTTCCTGATATCCAACCTAAACCTACCCTGGCTCAACTTGAGGCCATTTCCCCTTGTCTTGTCACTGGTGAGAAGATACCAACCCCGCTCTTGCTGCAATCACCTTTCAGATACTGGAAGAGAGCAGTAAGGTCTCCCCCCCTCAGCCTCCTTTCCCCCAGACTAAACAGCCCCAGTTCCTTCATTCTCTCCTCACAGGGCATATTCTCCAAGCCCTTCACAAGCCTTGTTGCCCTTCTTTGGACCTGCTTCAGCACCTAAGTGTTCTTTCTGTACTGAGGTGCCCAAAGTTGAACACAGTACTCAAGGTGGGGTATCACCAATGCTGAGTACAGGGTAAGGATTACTTCCCTAGTCCTGCTTACCACACCATTCTTTATACAAGCCAGGCAGGATGCCATTGGCCTTCTTGGCCACCTGGGCACACTGCTGGCTCACATTCAGCTGACTGTCCATCAGCACACCAAGGTCCATTTCCATCAGGCAGCTTTCCAGCCACACCTCCCCAACCTGTAGGGTTGCCTGGGGTTGTTGTGACCAAAATGCAGGATCCAGCACTTGGCCCTATTGAAACTCATACAGTTTACCTTGGCCCATCTATTCAGTTCCCTGGACCATGTACCAAGCTTATAATGAAACATGTATCTAAGTATTTTTACCAATCCCAGCTTTAATTGCACAAATTGTAGTAAAGGGTGAAGAAAAAGGTAAAGAAAAAGAAAACTGTGAAGGACAAGAAAAAAAAAAATGTGAGCAAAGTCAAAAGGTAATGCAAGACCATTAGCAAACGGTTATTTTGAAGATGTTACAGCATCAAAACTCCGAACTGTCATACTGTTCAGAAATACAGGTTTCTCCCTTTAAATGCATGCCTTCCAGGCTTAATCTAATATGGCGGTATTTTGTATAACTAAAAAATAGGCTGCTTAAAAGATGACAGGACAGGGTACATTTCTATTACTGGAAATGGAATCTTAAGCACTGAGTTTATCTCGTCAGGTTAGCTTAGAGTGATGTGGGCTTGCAAGGGGTGAAGCAGATCACTAATTGCCAGCAAGCATGACAATAAACTGATAAGCACAGAAGCTAGAAGTGTTCAGATGGGTGCTGTTTGGAAAGCTGGGGACTGTTAGAACAGGTACTTTCTGAGTGAGTTTGCTTCTCCCTCAGCTTGGCGGTGATAGCCTGACTTTTGTTCTTGGATCCCAGAAAGGAGCACGTTGTGGGTTGTTTGGGCCAAATCAGAGAGACAGGTATATACCTGTACACCTTGTTGCCACGCCAGCTCCACCCTGCAAATCTTGCGGCTCTGTTTATGCTTCATTTTTCCATGGCTCCAGACAGCCACAATTTTAATTGGACTGGCTGACTTTTTTTAACCCTTTTTATTTACCTTATTTCACTTTATGATACCAATCTTGGCACCAGAGTCTCCCGCAATTCAAATTACAGTATCAAATGTGCATCAGCTAATTAACAAATGGCCATTCACCTAAAATTAGGCAACCTACCCTAAACAATAAACCAAATTAACCCCCCGCCTCTCCTCTCTTGCTTCTGGCCTGAGCTGCTCCAAGGTTAGAAGAAGGAGGAAGGCACCAAGGGAAGTACCAACTCTGCCCTGGGCTTTTGAACCTTGCCACACATCTTCCTCCTCACAAAGAACATGCAACAGAGCAAAAAATAAGACTTGGCTGGCTGTGAAAAGGAAATCCTGAAAGTGGAAGGGGACTGACTGGATACAAGCTTTCCCTTCTGAAGTGTTGCCATCACTGGCAGGAAGTAAATGGAAGGGCTGGAGAAAGGGACTGGCCTCATTTTGGGTGCTTTGTTCTTGCCTCCTGGAGCTTACTCCACAGCTTCTATTCACCAACTATTAGAAACAACAGTCATAAAATAATAAAAGAAAAATATCAGAAACACATCCAAACCTTGTCTCCTCTCAAATTAATTGTAATAAACGCAGGCCACAATTTGAGCAATAGCAGAAAAAGCCCACAGGTCCTTTTCTCACTTTCCCAGTATTTCCCCCAAAATCTTTTACCATAGAGTGTCTCACACTAAGCTTTCATCCTGCAGACAGTTTGTGCTGGTGTCAGTGGCTGTACTCACACACGCAAGTTAAAGGCTCTGCAATGGTGAGCATCTACATCCCCAGTTCCTCAGGAGAGGCTAAGTCTTAAATGTCTTCTGGAAATCACTCTTACAACTTGAGCTGTTTCATAAATATCAAAGTTGACCTCAGGAAAAATTGTGTTCAATTTCAAACTAGAACCATACTTTTTAGAAAATTGGCTCAGCTACAGTGTATATAAAACCAGGGAAGCAGCCACAATCAGTGCAGTGCCTTCTGCAGCAGAGAGCATGCAGCCCGTCCCAGTGAGTGCTGGGTGTGCCAGACAAGGGGATGGTGCCACCATGAGGTCTGCAGGTAGTATCTGAGATTGGCACGTCTGCCATGCCCAGCTGTAGCATGGGACAGGCAAGGAGTAAGCCAGCACGCTCTGCCAGGATGGCTTTACAATTTTCTTCCAAGTTTCAGTCAAGATCTCCCTCTCTCCTGTTTGCTTAAAAGGTTATTTATGAATTAGTAAACTAGTTTTATGGCACATAGTATCTCATAAATTCTCCTAGATCCCACTGGGCCACTCCATGAAGTATTTACTTATACTACCAACTGTCAGAATAAGAAGTGAGTTCCAGCCAGTCTGAATGCTGGCCATCACTGTAATAACCCAAAATGAGTTTTAGGAGCGTTTTTCGTAACTTCAGCTGCTACCTTGGCAGTAGAAGTACAGCACAACAAGACATCAGGTATAGTATTTCTCACTGAGGCTACAGCTCTGTCTATAGGGTTCACTGAAGGAAAGTGAAAAATAATTTGCCAGACAAAAATTTTACAAGCATTTTTGTTTAAAATAATTATTGACTCTATTTATGCCCCCACTAAGTCATGAAGAATACATAGAAACTGACAGAAGACAACACCTGAACTCTATGGAGACTGGTGGCCCTGCCTGTGGCAAGAAGATTGGAATTCTATGATCCTTGGGGTCCCTTTCAACCCAAGCCAACCTATGATTCTATGAACTGTGTAACTGCATATGTTTATCATCTGTGCTGTTTCCAGAGAAACCTACTCACTCATCTCCTTAAAGCTGCTTAGGTAACAACAACTTTTTTTCATTTCAAATCAACTCTGGACAGAAAGCAGGGATTTTCTACTCTCTTGCCCGGGAAGACTTAGTGGACTTTGATCTTTTTTTCTCTCCGGTGTTATATATTTGATAATTCACTGTTGTACAGATTCTGTTCACAAAAGCCTGATGGGCTGTTTGCTGCAGCCATAGTTGAGCCAACTTTTCCTATAAGACACACCTGCTCTGGAAAAACTTGTATCAAACAATACAAATAAACAATCTGTTACCTATCAGTAAAAGATGTGACAAACACCTTGCAAAATAAATAAATAAATAAATAATAAAGTACAACTTCTGAATTAAACTCCAACCTCAGATTTTACACAGTTTTAAGATGGAACTCCTACAAACATTTGCATTTGCACAGGTTTATCAGCTAGGACAGTGCTGTTGTATTTGTACCATCTACACCAGGGCTTTTCCCCTGGGCACCCCCCACCCCCCCTCCATTAGCCAGAGGAAGAAAACAATGGCAGCATGGGCAGGTACCACCATAGGGCTAGACTAGGTGTTGTTCATGGTCCACTGGACTTTGAGCACAAGCAAGAAAGACATGGCATGGAGTCTTGCTGTGCCTTCCTCTCTGTGTCCCAACAACAACAACAAGGAAAGGACATGTGTAGGCTGTTTTAAATGCAAATCATCACCAAAATTGATCTGTGGCTGGAGCTAGAAATTGTCTCCATATTTCTCCAATTCAGAGCTGACTCACTTTTGATATCAAAATTTTTCAGTCCTTGGGCATGTCAGTTCTTACCTAACACGCTCTGGCCTTCCCAGTGACAATTCTGGTAAAAACTGATTAGATGATTATTTTGGCTGGCTTACAAACACTGCCAATAATGTGTAAACTTCTGAGGAGCAATACCGACTTTCTAAATGTTAATTACAGCTGCTTCAAGCCACAGTTGAAAAAGAAAACAAACATACCTGGCATCTTATTTCCCTCAGCTTGTGCTGGAAGCATCATTATAAAAACAGAGTGGATAATAGCCCTGTTCAATTTCCACAGGGTCTAGTATGACTAAAAATAGTAGCACGACAAAACATTTATTTCATTCTTCATTAATGAAGAGTAACTATTTATTCTGTTCTATTAGAATTGCGTTATAACGAATGCTCACACTTCGCACATCACAGATTGTCATGGTTTGATGATAGCAAAATTACAGAATTGCAAAACCATGACACAGATACAGGAAGAACAACCTTCTGTAGGAGATAAGAAAACTGGCTTGGACATTTTGGTTCAAGTTTTATTCTCTGGCACTGCACAAATCAATCCATGCTTTTATGGACTGTGTAGGTACATTAGCAGCATGCTATGTTGAGCTCTTATAGTAGTGTAGACAGGGCATATGGGAGCTGAAAATGCCAGTGTTGGTGGCCTTGTGCTCAAGACTGCCTTCATGGCTACCACCCTTTTTTTCCTACAAAATTTTCCCCTCAGATAGTACTAAGGAAGAACCCCTCCTTGTTCAGAAAGCATCAGCTTTGACATAGAATGGATGCCCAAAATGTTTTGTAAAAGATTCTGCCAGGGATGGAGGCAGGGCTCCCATTTGCAAGTACCATGATGAGAGAAACACACAAAGCTTAAGGCCATCCTTGGACACCCTGAGAGCTTTCCTTGAGGAGCGAGGAAAGTAGGGCATCTCCTTAGGGGCTGCCCTCAGGTGCAATGCTTCTGGGACCTGAGAAGTCCTGCAAAACAGCTTGGTAAAGCTCATAAACATTTCAAGTGAGTCAACAGGAAGACGAGAGTAAATTACCTGTTTATTTTCAAGTTCATGTGAAACTAAATGCTGCTGTATTGCTTCTATTAAGAGCAGCTCTCTTCACATAACATTTCCATCTGTTCTTTACCAGCAGTGACTATTTCCACATGCCAGCAACACACACTGCTCCTTTCCTTACACCCTCCTTTCGTACAACTCCTACCTACAGATAGAGGAGAAAAAAAAAGCCTCTCCAACTGCTTGTTTCAAGGCTGTCATCAGTTAACAGTTTTTCTTCCTACCAGATGACCAGTCAGGGGAAAAAATTATAGAGCTACTACAGAAGATTATATGTTTAGCCTTTCAGAGTGTGGAGGCATGTAACTTTTCTTTCAAGCATCCCTCTGTCACCTTCCCACCCTCTCCCTGGGGCTCATTCCAGCTTGTTCACAAATCAGAAGTAACTGACAGCAGCAAATCAGATCGCATAAATCACTTGGTAGCGGCTGGAGCAGGGAAGGCAAGGGTACACAGCGGCTGTGTGAGCCAGAGGTCACCAAGATGCTCCTCACCACTTATGTGGGAATCCCGGTAAGTCCTCATCATCCTCACTCCTGCATGGGAACACAGTGGAAACCCGCACCCTGGCCATGAGAATGTACATCTTCTGAATTACGGATGGATGGCCAATGTTGCTGGCTTGAAGAACTAAATCCTGATCGCTCTCTTCCCAAAATAAAACCACTTCTATTAACATGCTTCAAATCAGATTTTGATACTGAGATCTGCATATGATGGTTTATATCTCCACCTTATGCTTGATATCCTATCACTCTGCATTGATGCGGTACTTTCATTAGACTAACAGCACAACAACAGCTTTAATAATATCTGCTAATGTGACATTAATGGAAACTGAGTGTAAACCCACAGAGACATAAAACCACTGTGCTGAACCAATACATTGGAAGGCAAAAAAAAAAGAAAAAGCAACAAAACATAAGCCTCAAAAGTAATGAGTGACTGCTTACTGGCTGAAGCTTGTCAGTGAAGTGGTGTGCTTCAATGGATCACTAAATTACCAAAAAAAAAGAGGAGGAGGGAATTAAAGGTGGATATCTTAACACCATTTTTAACATCAAAGGATTTTTTTCTTTTTACCAGAAAGAACCCCCAGCACCTGCAGACTGACATCAAAACAAGTAATTGCAGCTATACCGTCATTAGCAGAGTTTTAGCTACTTGCACCATATCAAAACTAAACCGACCAATTTTGGTGGAGATTTTTTTTTTCTTCCTCAAATACCAAGAACAAGAAAGAAATCAAAACAAAACCCAAAACCTGTAGTGTGCTCGCAAAGTATAACAACCTTAAATTTTTGTTGTTGCTTTCATTTCTTATTCTGACTTGCATAGTTTTGTTCTAGGAAGCTATGTACTGTTTTACAAGGGATATCTAAACACTGGAGCTCTGAAAACTCCACACCAATAATTTAAAGAACTCAATAAAACCAGCTTATTTTATAAACACGAGATACTAACTGAGACAATATTGAAACATACAACATTATTTCCCTTCAAAATATCTAACAAAGCTCAGCAACATAGATTCACACCATTCACAAACACAGCATATTCATTTCCCCTTTTAGAGTTCTCTGTCTTATCAGTCATGCCGGGCTCAGATTATAAACAACTTCCTAGGGATTAAACAAAACTGCACAGCCATGAGATAAGCACCACTTTCCTTTTGATGCTATCAGAACCCTATACTACCATTTCATCCTGCAAATGTTCATACACAGTGCTCCCACAGAATGTCAAATTAACTCTGAATGAGCTTCCTCTTTTTTATAATGCTGCGGCCAATTTTCTTTCATTTCTGTCTTAGTTTCAAGATCAAATGTTGAAATGCTATAGCACAAAGAGAAAAGTTCTTCTTGTGTTATACCTTGATTAGCTAAGTAAAGATGCTTGAATTCTTTTATCAGATTTCCCAAAGCTGGAAATGGTTATTTGATAAAAATGATATGAGAAACCATTCTAGCAATAAGAAGCTAGTTTCCATTCTCTTCACCCTTTACAAAAGTTTTGCAAAGCCTACCGTTGAGTATCAGAAGGCACCATGGCAGACTTTTGCTGAAGCAGAGGTAAAAAGTGATGAAAAACTGAGATTCTGGTGAAATAAAAGCTCTATAGAATCCATCGGAGACCACATACTTACTCAAACATCTAGAATAGAGTACAGTCTCCTCTGTACATGTCCTGAAGCATCTATCACAATGCATAGAAAAATTGCAAGTTCTTAATAAAATTATGTACTCGTGCAAATAAGTATGCCGCTCAATTCCATACTGCATCAGGAGTGATTACTTTAGTCTCATTAAATCTGATTTCTAAGAGAAATAAAGTTGATTCAACTAAACCCAGAGACTTTAGACCTTTAGAGTCATGAGAAACTCAATTTAGAGTCATTGAAAACTGAAACTCCCTTTCTTATGCCTTTTCCTGCACATGGTGCTTATTGACAATACCAGAACAATGTGAATATTGCCCTTATGCTGGAAAACAGTTTGAGGTGTCATTTTGCTTTCTGACATCTATAGCACAGCACAATTTCCTGTTTAACATGTACATGCCATGTACCAGCTGCAGAAGACAGCTAAAGACAACAATTCACCTGAATTACGATTGTAAGCTACCTCAATCCTTTGCTGCTGGTTAGCTTGACTTTCCATCATATTTTGTATCATGGAGGAATTCTGACAGGTTTATGTGTGACACAAGTTACCCTGTATAGTAGAAAGCCTGTAATTAGAAGCTGTGCAATCAGTTACCTCCCACTGGCAACCATTCTGCCTTAAATCTGCCATCGCACTTAATCAAGAAAATGCCCGCAGGGAGGCCAGTGCCTCCACAAGCCTATCACCTGTGGGATTTACCATGACATGTACTACCACCCCTGCAAAGGACCTGGCCTGAAATACAAGGGAAGGCCACGGATGGGGGCCAAGTCCGTGTCCTGTAAAGCTAAAGCCACCAGCAGGACTCCTCACATGATGCATGGAGATATGACTATCATCCGCAAACATATTACAGAACATTTTCCAATGGCTTAGGAGTTCTAGACAAAACTCCTGTGAATTTGACCAAAACATTCTTAACAGTATCTGGAATAGCTGGAAGCATGCAGTTTATGTTTAGGACATGTTTAGAGAGAAACAAGCAGCAATTGTAGAGCTCAGCTGAAGGTGGGGGCCTATAGCTGCCCCTAGATTTTCAGACAGGTGTCAAAGAACCCTTTTAGGGAAGAGGAGATAGTGTCTAATTACAGAGAAAATAGAAGTTTGAATGCAGTTGTTCATGCCCAACAAAGGCAGGAGCTGGTTTATATCACTTGTGATACACACACTGGGCAAAATGGAGGCTTTCTAGCAACATTTCCCCTTGGCATAACACCATGACAGAAAGTAGACAAATACTCCTTGCAGGAAGCCTGGTGCACTCAAGTCCCATCTCTTCTTCCCTCTCCCATAAATGCTTCCGCCTAGTATTCATTATTACACAAGTAGTAAACTCAAAAGGCCAGTGGTATAAACCAGCTTTTCTGAGCTGCTGCTCAATGCTGGCACTGACCCACACACCTTAGCAGGGCCCCATACTTGCAGTGGTCAGTGGTCATGAACCACAGCATAGGGGTAGAATGGAGATAAAGGTTATTTTGTTTTCACTGATTAATACTGCTTTTTTATTAAGTTACACTACATCAAAGTGATTGACATCCTCAGAAATTAAGCTCTTCTCTGCATCTTCAAAGTTACTTCAAAGTAGCTACAAGAAGTTTTCTTAATCATAATAAATGCTAACCAACTACTACAGCTTTGTAATCCTGTTTTGAACATGCAACTACACTGCATTTTATGGTATTCAGTTCTATAGACAGCTCTATTATCTAGCTTCAATAATTCATGCAATATCACCTCACAGCATTATGGAGTCTGCTTTGCAGAACACAAATTCCTGGGGATGTTTAAGTGGAACTACAAAACAAACCCTTGGGGGTGCAGACTGACCACAAAAATCTTTATGAAAATACAACAATACATACATACATATATATATGTATGTATGTATATGTATATATATATGTATATATGTGTGTGTGTGTGTATATATATATATATACATATATATATACACACACACACACACACACACACACACACATACACAAAAGGACACATTAAGAAACAAGCATCCTATTCTTTAAAGAAAAACTTCCGGTCATATAAGGCTTTGGATCTATCAATAAAGGAATTAAGCGACACATCTTAGAAAGACCATATGCAGGCATGGATGTCTTAATGGCTAGAATAATAACTTTCACTTCTTTGCTCTAATCTCTTTTGAAGACGGGAGATGTAAATGAAGAAACGTCACTAGTTTCAGTCAAATTCTTCATTAGAGATTGATCTATAAAATCTTTGTCACATCCATAAAAAAAAATAAATTCAATTTCAATAGCTTCTGCTGTTTCCCAGGAGTAAATCAGCCAAGTAGTTATGCCAAAGTGCGAGAATCAATACAAGCAACTGCTAACTGGCCATTAGAAACCACAACCTCTGTCAAGGAAGAGCTTCAGCCATACAAAAGTTAGGTTCAGACTCCACAAACACTTGAACATGGAAAATTTGTAAGACAAAGAAATTCAAGGGTGAAGAAAAATAAAAATGCTTGCTTTGTCATACAAAATTCAAGTCCAATGTCTAGAATATCCTGTCAATTAAGAACTTAAAGAAGCTGAACACAGAAAGCTGAAATCTGTTGTCATCCTGGGTAAAACTCCCATAGCTTATACATCTCTGTGAAAGCATTCCTGTTCTTGACTCATTGTCAGTGATGCACTGTACTACAAAATAAAGACAGTGGATCGTGCCAAAGCTAATCTGCAGATAACTCAGATGAAGGTCATGTTGTTTCAACGAGGTCATCTATCAGAAGATAACCCCTTCAAGGGAAACCACCATCTTGCATCCTCAGCTTTTTCCCAGTAGGTTATCTTCTGCTCTTTGTCCTTTCATCAGAGCCATTCTCTAGGCACAGAAGCTGCCAGAAGGTGCTTACAGCACATAGCTTTTATCCAGCCATCCCTTGCTGAAATTTCTGCTCCCATATTATTTGGAGGGAAAAAAACAAAAACAACAACAACAACAACAACAAAAAAAAAGCAAAAAAAAAACCAAACAAAAAAAAACAAACAAAAACTTTGTCAGCCTGATCTGCTGAACAATTTTTTTTCCTCTTTTTTACTCAGTTAAACTCACTTTGATGGCTTTCTACTTAGACCTGATGTATACAAGGGCTGCTTCAAAAGAAATGCCACCTGTTGTATTATGTTGGCCCGTGACACTGGAAGCCGATGGTGGTGGTATGGCAGTAGAAACTGAACCTTCCCACCAATAATCTGTTACACATTGTTGCCATGTGAGAGCAGCAGAGGAGCAATCTGACATGGAAGTGCTTATTGAGCAAAGGTCAAATTCTTCCCTGAAGAAACAATGGCGCCCACTGACATTCATCAACACTTGCTGAACCTTCATGGAACTGAAGCAGTGGATGTAAGCACTGTGAGACAGAGGGTGGTGTGTTTTAGCAGTGGTGCTGTTGGGCAGGGTTAAAAAAGAAAAGAAACTGGCACAGCATGCAGGCTCTTGTTCATCACTGGTGACTACACTGAAAAAAGTGTTATGTAGCTGAGAATTTGCTCTATGCAATTGTGCTCATTGTAGTTGCTATAGCTTTCACAGAAATAAGCAGGAGTCATTACTTTCGGAGCAAGCTATGGAATATTTTTATGTTTCAAGATGACTGCTGTGCCAAATCAGTTGGAAAGGCAGATGGCACTTGGTTCTTAATGACAGTTTCTTGCTGTTAGGTGGCGGTTGTAATGCCTAACATTATCAAAACTGGAGTACGTCTGTGCCCTCTAGTGGCACTGCGATTTAACGACAAGCATTTGATGCTTCATTACCTGACTAGAAAGTTCAAATGCAGCCTGGTACATTATGCATTATTAGAATCCACATTTCTGTGGGAACACCAGCCAAGTGAGACTATAGGCTGAAAAAGTCCCCTTAGGTCTATGACCCCACAAAGCACTAAAGAGGCAGCAATAGTTTAGCAAAAAACTACTTTGTTATACATTATTTGCCAAAATGATTGCTGACTCTGCAATTCACAAATCTTCATTCTGTTACTTCATTTCCTAATCCAGTAGAAGACTTCTGTGCTCCCACCTTAGTCTAAGAATGACAGGCATCAGTAGCAAGGTTTTGTTGTTTTTGTTATTTTAACTATAGGGCTCTCACCAGGATTTTTGATAGCAAACAGCAGCTGACACACAGCCTAAGACTGCTAAGGCCATTGTCACCTCTGCACTTCAGGTTTTGCAAGTGTTCCCACCCACGTGCTGGCCTGGCAAGGGAGAACAGCAGGAATAACAGATCTAGGCAAGGTGGGAGTAAAAGACAGAGCCACCTGCTGTACTAAACCACAGTCTGAATCACTTGCAATTTACTTTGATACTTGAGCATCTGAATAGAAAATACCACTTGGGCTGTAAAGCCTCTTGTAAGCCATAACAAGTGGTAGGAGGAACCATAAGAAAGTTTGCCATACTTTACAATCAAGTTCTTGCATTTGATGAAGATAAACCTCTGTGCCACTGAAATTAACTAGTTACATGGTTCAGAATCATAATTTGTGCTTTGGAACTGGGGGGGGGGGGAGAAGGGAACTCTTGGCAAATAAAGGAAAAAACAAAAGAAAAAGCAATTCATAATAGTATGATCTCTAATATAAAGGGAAGGAAAGGGAAGGGAAGATTGTAGGGACCCAATGCATCAGGAATATTGGTCTGGTTTCATGAGCTGATGCAGGAAATGGAGCTGGGTCCTACATCTACCACAGCCCTAGAGTTTAGTTTTCAGAACCACCACATTGCTTTGATATCAGATAACCCAACACCACCAGAGAGTTCAGGAGCACAGGGTAAGCATGTGTTCTGGGACAGCCCTGGTGGTCCCAAAGCGTGTCCCATCATTATATCTCAAGGTGAGGACAGCTCTCTCCTTGTAGAGACTTCCAGCTGATAAGAGTGAGGTGACCTCCCCTTAAGACCTCTGAACAATGGCCCATATTCTCCTCTACACAATCCAAAAGCATTGTGATGTAGAGTTGTCTTCCAAGCCAGTTCAGTTACAACCAAATCTCATTTCTTGATGAAAAGGTCATAGATCCAAAGAGGTTGGAAGAACACCATTTCCCTGAGAAATTAAGTACAAGATATTTGCATTACAACTGTGATAGCATCCTAATCCTGATCTTCCTTAGGGACTAGAGCTACCTAAAAGCAGTCTCTAGGAATAGTACAAACTCTAGCACACAAGAGTAACATCCTGATCTTTAGTCAAGTAGGCACCAGCTAACTTAGCTGCAGGAGTTAATTTCTTCTCCCATGTGTCTTATTTTTACCCTAGTTTACTCTTTGCTGGTGAAAAATACCTCGTTTTCCTTTCCTTCCTGCAGGCATACTGATAGATGAGTCAGTGCCTTATGAAGCCTTCTCCAGGCACTTTGGCGAATGATCTTTCTGCACTAGAGTCTGCAGTCTTTCCACATGGCCCTGAAACTGAATTTCTCAGTTATTCTGGAATATTTTACATGACTCAAAGACCCTGTTCTGTTCTCCCTCTCTTTTAACAACTTTGCCAAGAGAACAGTAAATAAAATGACACAGACGCTATTAAGCTAGAGCAAAATCCTTCTCAAGGGTACCTCAAGAAAAAAACCCACACCCAACAACACATAATGCAGCATGTAAAGTACCATATTTCATTTGAAATATCTGCTCTTTTTTTAATCAGAACAGTAAATACAAAATATCTGCCAGACTTCACAGTAATTTACCATTACTCCCTTAAGTAGTAGAGACACCCACTGTAGCTACCAAAACCTTGCGTAGGTTTACCAATACAGCATGTGTGTGGAAATCCAGTGCCTTTAGGTCAGAGTGCACCTAGGACAATTAACATGAAAATAATTCATGGCTGTAGAATACATGCTGAATCAAGGCACCACCTCTCCCTGTTCCCAGCTTCCAGACCCCACTAGGTGGCATCCACATCCTTACTGACTGCGAAGGCTCTGTTGCAGGGGATGTGCTCCTTGGATTTTACATGTCAAAAAAAAAATCAAAAGGTCCAGGAGGCAACTCAGGGTCTTTCTGCTCTGGAATTTTTATACCAATATCTTTATACTTGCATGCATGTATGTGTACAACTTCAATGGTTTAACATTTTAAATGTGTCATTACTTATTTTATGGAATTAGCAGTTCTTTAGTGCAGTTCTGTGCTCAAGCAGAATTAAGAGTTTTATAATACACCACAGGGCTTAACAGAATAAAGTAAAAGAAATGGCTATTTTGAATTCAGACATTATTAGTGCATTATTGTGCATTTTGTCATTTATGTCCTTTACTAATGCTAAGAAGAGATGGCTGGAGAACAGTGAATAAATTGAACACCAGCAGTTTTGTCACAGAAAATTGTTCCACAATTAACACAATCATTGGCCATTGCCTGCTAAAGAAAAGAGCTTTACTCACTTCTCCTCTGCCATCATCACCCAAACAAATGTACTGAACTTGAATACTGCCACAGTAGAGAAGTCACATGTATTTACAAACTCTCATGAAAATGCATTCCTTCTCTATTAAAGTTTTCACGATTGTAAAGCAGTTGCTCTGACTCAGATACAAGCATCATAAAACAGGCGCTCCTGCAAATTCATGAGGACTGCTCTTGTCTAGCTATTCTTCCACATAAGCAGATTTTAAAAGCTACACCATAAGACACTGTTTGTACTAACAGAAAGAGGTTCAATTACCCAGACCTTTCAGAAACTCAGACTCTCCTAAAGTATAATTCAAGGGTGGGTATTGCCTCAAAATTAAGCAAAACACTAAGCAGTGGGTGGGATCACACAGTATGTCAGTTGCCTTATACCTCTGGTAATGATATTTAGGAAGATGAAGTGGGGAAGCCTAGTACAGATTTCCCCTAAGCAAAAGTAACAAACACAGCTGGGAGAGGCTAGAAGGAAGGGCTGGGGGCATCCATCTACACAAGAGCATCTGTGAAGCTCCACAATGAAATCAAATGTGGGTTTCAGAAGCACAACAGCTGCAAACAGATTTCCAACTCGTGGGATGCTTGCCTGGTAAGGACACAATATAGTTCCACTGAGGACAGTCCTTAGCATAGCCCAACTGCTCCTTGGGTTCCATGTTAGCATCTGCTCAACTCTATCTTGCATATCTTGTTAGTTTTCACTGAAGCAAAGGACAGAGAGCAGAAAGTGAAGGTAAATGGTAGAAAACCTGTAAATAAAAGTGACAAGGACTAAGAAAAATCTTCTAGGAGGTAGAAGCTTAGTGTACCTTATTTACACGCTTAGTTTTATTTGAGGGCAAAGCTGGCATACAAGTGATTTCTACTTGCAACAACAAGATGTAGGTGACAAAACTGAGGTTTCAGTGACTGGTGTCAAATATTAAGTTATATTCTCATCTTTTAATTTCACTGAAAGACTTCTTTCACATGCCTGACTTAAAATCATAGAGTCACCATGGTTGGAAAAGACCCACAGGATCACGCAGTCCAACCATCCACCTCATCAACAATATTTCTCACTACACAGTTCTCACTACTACCAATCCTAGCATAAGCGAGCAGCAGTAGGCCTTGGTTTTGCACACCTGGGTGTTTTTCAAGGCTGCAAAGAAACAGTCAAGCAAGTTCAGACTCGCTTCATGAAGTTCTGCACAGTTCCAGCTGAAGCTGGAATTCAGGAGCGCAAGCTATACAGTATTTAAAGCAGTAGTGCTGCAGCTCCAGCCTGGTGGCATGAATGTTCAAACACTAATAAGTTCTAAATTAAAATGTTTCCTAGAAAAATTCTCTAAATTCATTTTAAAAAAAAAAATCACTAATCTTTATCCTCCCATTGGAGTACAAACAAATACCTGGAACCACTGTGCTTTGGGCCTTTGTTTATGTAATTAACTTAGTAGATGGCCAGAGGGTTAAGAGACTGTCAAGCAATTCTAGTGTTAAGAATTTACATTAACTAATTTCCACAGGATTTAAGATTCATTTGCCAAGTTCCAGATACAAGCAATGAATTTACAATTGAGTTGTAACTCCTGGAAGAACAGTCAACAAATTAAAGTGCCAGACATGCAACCCAAAATCATCTTCACCCCAGGCATTACGGTACTAGGTGAAGATATAGCATTTAACTTTGCATAAATTGTTCTTTCAGTTCTTTTTAAGTCCTTCCATAGTCCCAGTGTCTTCGGGAGCAGATGAAGTTGTGGAAGAGACCTCAACTCCTCTTGGAGTGAAGGTGTCAGATTAGACCTAAGGCTCATCACTTTTCTCTCCTGTAGAGTGGAGCCTACATAATAGCTAAAAGAACATAAACTCTTAAGTTAGTAATATGGAGGGATGAGGGTTTATACCTTTCACAGACTAAGCTACCATCTTTTGAGGATGATTCCTCTATGTAATGCATTCATTTCAGGGCATGACAAATATTACTATATTTTGCATAGCTACTACAAAGTAGCTTTATATCTTAACTATTTCTAAAGAACTTAATCCCAAAAAATTGGGCAAGTCCCAAACAAATGCTTCTACCTCATCCTTAAGCCATCTCAAAAATACCTGAAAAGTAACTCACAAATCAGAAAAGCATAACTGTTTTCTTGACTCGATCTTCCTACAGCAATAGGCCTTCTTTCTTTATCTTGTTTCATTGTTTGTGTGGCAGTCGTGTCTTTCCTTAGCTACCACTCAACTAAAGCATAATACTCTGCCTCTGATAGCCCTTCCAGTCTTCCTGGTCATACCCACGGCTTTTCTCCAAGTTTCAGTCAGGTTACTCACATTTTTCAGCGTGAAAGTTGTTTTTCCTGGAGATTCATTAGCAGCATTATGTCAGGTATTTCAGTATTACTCAGATAAGAATTAACTGTCTTTCACATTCCACATTTTGGGAATAATGCCTATCAAAGCAGCCATTCATCTTAAATGTTTTGAGAATTAATATTAGTGAGATATACTGAAAGAGCACTGCATTAAGGAGGAGGTCATTCTAGCTTGCTGCTGATGCAGTGTTAACCTCCCACCCACTCCAAGGCTCATCCAAAGGCATTTGCAGACAATGAAAACAAGTCTGCTAACCCTATTAACATTTTTTGGCTGACTTCATAGAGTTCAACTCTAAGCTAAAGCTGGGTGTTTGAAGAGTATTATGACAAAATTAAAGCTTTACAGTTAGTAATACTATGTGCCTGGTTGTTGGGACGCTTAGCATTTAAGCATTAACTTGGGAATTCCTGGAACAAGAAATGGATGGAGGAAAGCCTTTTCACAATACAGGAAAAAAAAGGCCTCAAAACACAGGAAAGCGAAGGCAGCTTGAAGTGGAAACTCTTCCCCACTCAAAAAAGCAATCAGAAATGTTGTGCTTACTGAAATTTCCTTGCAGACATGGGTATATACTTTGCATTAGCAATTTAATAGGAACCAGTTTGCTTTCTGTTCTGTGACACTTCTCTGCTTGCTAGAATTGCTCCCTCAGAGGAAGGGTAGAAACACTGGTCCTGTGATAGGATGGAAAGATGCAGAGAGAAGCACTCTGTTCCTTTGGGCATCTGGAGGCAGAAGTTTTGCAAGCTACCAGCAGATTGTGTGACTTTATACTAGGGTGTTACATCACATTGTTATTTTATGTATTTCTACATAACCTCCAACATCAGAAGATTGGAATAGAGCAGAAATCATGGTTCTCTATTACAGAATAAACAGATTAAAATGCCATCCAGTTAAACTATCAACTAGATTAAATTAATTAGACTTAACTTCCATAAACAGCAGCATAACAAAAAATCAGTTCCTTGGTGTAATTTGTCATGGGTAATTTTAGAGGTTTTGTTTCCAGTTTGTTTGCATTTGTTGTGCTGAACCCAACACCCACATCATTACAATTTCCTAGGTATCAGAGGAGAAAATAGTATTGCTTATGCACGTTTAAGATCATTGAGTAAATTAAGTTAACTTTAAGATTTCACATCCCAAAAACATGTTTTTCACTAACTGCATATGCAAGCAAAGGTGTAAACTTGGCATCACAGGCTCTTACACTGAGCAAAGAGGATTCTGCTGTTGACTTGGATCATACAGTGCCCTGGTGAAGCTCCTCTGCTGACAGACCTGCCCCCATCTCCTTCTGCCCCACACAAGGCTCCCTGGTTGAGCTCTGAATGTGGCTCAGTATTTTCCATGACTGGAGCTGTCACAGACTCCTTGGTCAGTCCCTTTGCCCATCTCAGCATCACTATGCTTGCCATTATGGATCATCATCTGCATGTTTACAGTACACTGTGCCTAGGCGCTCAGATTCATCACATCATATAGCCAAGTGTCCAGTAGATACTGCAATATGGTTATTGATACCTTCCAATAATTCCCATGTGACATCTTCATACCAGAGCAGAGACAAGAAATTGTTTGAGCCTTACAGATCCTTGCTAGAGTATGAACACAGGAAACAGTCTCAGAGCCTTTCCTACTAAGGAATGCGTATATGTGCAAAAGGAAGGAAGGGGGGGAAGAATGGAGAGAGCAGCAGAACAATATTTGAATTATTATTATTTTTTTACAAGCTAGCTATTGCAAGAGAAAGCAGGATGTTTAGATGATGCTGGAAGACCGGCAGCTTCCCGGAAAGGGAAATTTTGAAGACAATTGCTGCAGTGCTGGTTAGGTCCCCTGTTTGTTTGTTTTTTTTTCCAGAGGGGTTATCCATTAAGAACAAAGCAATGCACAGAGCTTGTGCTCTAGGAGCATGACAGCGACATATCTGTTGGCTGTGACAGCAACAGCACAGGCAGAGCAGTGAACTGGTGCAGCTGAGCCATTGCGATTCAAGAGGCTAGGCTGAGCAAAATCCTGCTCTTGCTGTATTATTCTGTTGTTGGAAGTCTACCAGCCATCTACCACATTGTAATGTATGGTTTCTACCTTTCATATGTAGTTCACCTTAGAACAAACAGGAAACTTATTAATGCTTATGTTTTCTGAATACTGTGATTTCCCTAGAACACATACTTACCTAATTTGTTCATTAAGCTTGCTTCAGTAAAGCAGAGTCAAGGGCTGGAATGATTGAAATAGATTTAACTGGAGAGGTAAAGAAGCACAAAGAATGCCTGGTCAAAACAGTAAGTGTGCTATCTTAAATCTCAGGAAGTAATCAATGCTTTCTAGACACTATTTTTGTACCAATAAAAACGTAAGTATTGGAGATTGTCAGCTGCTGGTTCAGTGTTTGTCTTACACTGCTGCTAGCAACAGCAAATGAAAGTAACAGCAATGATAAGGAGAAATGATTTCAGACATCAATCCCTCATCTAAAAGCTTAATTGAATTACATGGGATAGAGAGGGATTTGTGCCCCCTCCCATCCATTGGGCTCCCCAGAAGTTATTGAGCAGTGTCACATTTCCTTGCAGGCACAATATTTGGAGTCCTGTTTCAGACAGATTAAGCTTAGGGCACATGATATTCCAGCACCTTTTAGAAAGAAGTCCACCATCTTTCTCATACCCACTTGCAATAAAGCTGCCTTCCTTAGTGCAGCCCTCCCTACACTGCAATACATGCACCTTCCCATGCAAACAAGTGTCCTTAAGCCCAGCTTCTGACCAGGAGAAACTTGCAGATAAAGCAAATCTCTGCAGAGGCATCTTGAAATATCCAGAGTTAAATAAATTAGGCAAGTCATCTTTTATTTTTTTTTTTTAAGAATTGTTGTTGCCATAGGACTGTAACCTCAGTGAAGCTTCTTGTTTCCTGCATCCTTCTGACTGACTACTCCAAAGATTCATAATTTTCAGGACAGAGTGAAGGCTCATCTCTGACAATATCCTTTTCGACCTTCTTAGATGATTTGGCAATTTGCACATTGAAAGTCTATCAACCATTTCTAGGTATTTTTCCTAATTCTTCACTGCTTACTACATGTTTATCAAGAGGACAATAAAAGCCTTCAGCAGAGTTTTCTCTAATTCCTTAATTTGCCAACCATCCACAGTTATCTGGACATACGAAAGGAATTATTTTCTATCCACCAATTAGCAAACAAGAAGTTCAAAAGCCTCTGTGACTGCATTAAACACAGAATTCCTTAATCCATAAAAATTAATGGAGATTATGTTAAAGAGACTTAAATACTTAAATCTTTTGCCACATTAGTCACTCTTTTATGTGCAGGTAACTCCAGCTGAAGACCTTGGGAGCCTGTGTGTGTGTGTGGCAGAACAAACTAATCTCCTCAAACGAGAAACCTGAGCTTTAGGCCAGCTCTCCCCAGCAACAGGAGGTGGCTGCTTTCTCCATAGCTATTGAGGTCTGACTTTTCCCTCCACTGAAGCCCTTATACAGTATGACTTTAACATACAGGATAATTGGCTCCCAGACCTCTAAGTGGAATAATTTATTGTTGTTGGGAATGGTTGTCTTGGTTACAGATAACTACAGCACACAATTAAATACAACTGACTTCATAACACCACCCGGCTGCCAGACAGAAGTTCTGGGCTTTCAGTTTTGCTTGGATCTGAAATTTGGCTTCAAGATCATCTTAGACCAGTCCCAGGACAATACAGCCCTGAAGTGCACATGCTGCACACAGATGCCTTTATTGCTCTTTTTATGGCTGCATACTTTTCACACACACCTATTAACTGGAGTAACATTAAAAGTTTGGAACTAACTTTTTCCTCATGGCTTTAAATAAACACATCCTCAAAAACATAAGAGATTTTAGAATAGAGTAATTATCACTGCAGATGAAAGTCCCCTTTCAAAGATTTGCTAGCGGGTATTTACTGAACTATATCTGCCATAGAAATAGTTACAGAAGCGGGATTATTTCCCCACCATGTCGTCATTTCTTCTCTTTCCTCCCTGGCTCAAGTGCAGCACACAAAATATTTGATTTCTCTTGATATCACTGAGGCTCTTGATGCAAGCAACCAAGTGGCACATGTCATGGAATCATTAAGGCTGGAAAAGACCTCTGAGATCATCTAATCCAAGTACCTACCACCCGTATTTCCCCACTAACCCACATTCCCTTAAGTGCTATACACCCTGTTTCTTCAATACCCCCAAGGATGGTGACTCCACCAGCTCCCCAGCAGACCATCCAACATCTCTTTTGGAGAAGCAATTTTTCCTAAGTAGTTTCTTGTCATTGGAGGACAAAGAGCATCTGCCTGCCTTTCCCTCCCTCAGGAAGATTTTTGCACTCTTCTGAGGACAGAGCAAACTGGCTGCACATGTCACAAAGGTATGGATGATCCTGCTGCTGTACATGCATATAATACACACACCTTTCCCACCTTCTGTACGAGTCAGCGGAAGTAGGACAAAACAAGTACCAAGGAGGTGAAGCATCATTCCGAGCCTCGGGAGGACCCACCGGCTTCGGTCTGTCGTACAGCTGCCACCAGGGGTCAGCTGAAGCCCGGCAAACACCCTGCAAAGCCCGAGCCCCGCGCCGATAGAGAGAGCATCAATCCAGGCAACCGCGAACATGACGTTTCCAGCTAGCTTGCGTTGGAAAACCAGCAAAAAACAAGCCACGAGGTGAAAACGAGCTATTCCTTTTGTGCTTCAGAGGGGCTTCTGCTCTGGCTTCACAGCTCAAGTGCAGGTAGCCATGAAGTGCTGCACAAGTTGCTGTCACAAACACACAGCACCTTTCCCAGTAGATTGATATAGACACATCTATTTCCCCAGAACTTAAGCTGAAGTCCTTATGGCATGTCATTCAGAATTTAGAATAGTCTCAAATATTATCCAGGACAGTTTGCAAGTGCAGAAATCACCTCTGCTCAGGCAGCTGAAGCTGTACTCGCAAGCCACAGTTTTACTACCTTACAACAATACAAGGTAGCTAATGGCTCTGTTAGATAATGTGTTATTAGTTTAAAACAGCACCATTGAAATAGGTTATTAGCATACCATAGGAAAATAGCCTTTACCCTCTGACATACTAAAGCGGGCATTACACAGTATTGGACAGTTGAGAGCTCATGGGAAAGGTCACAAATATTTTCAGTGTGTTTTCAACAAGTCAAGCTTTTTCCAATTTATTTGATATTTACAGATTGATGTTCCTTCAGTGAAAGTCTTGTGCAGATTCTATTATATTTTGGGGATACATTGTTCTGCTTGCACAGTTCAATAAACCCTTATTACATGTGTTTTATATTCTCTTCCAACCTTTATAGCAAGGATTATCCTAGAAACTATTAGATTACATGGGAAGTATGCAGCACCCCAAGAACAACATTTAATCCTCACAATAGTGATATGTATCCAAGGTGTGAGAAACTGAAGAGCCCTGACCTTTCTCTCAAGCAAGGAGGGGGAAAAGACAATGAACAAAAGCCACGATCTGTTAGCATTTCTAGTAAAGCACAACCCTCTAACTGCCTTTTAGTTTTCCTCACAGAAATTTTGCCAAGTCTCCAGCCATAAATATCAGACCACTTTCCAAATTCTTTTTTAGCATTAGCCTAATGGCCAGAACACGAAGGAAATTCAGGCAAAGACTTTTCAGAGAGATCTGAATAGTTTGAACGTTTGCCTAGGAGGTCACCTGCAGTTCTCAATTTAATGCCGAAGGGAGAGAAAAAAAAATAAATCAGGGTTAAGTTGTAAATGCTTTGAAAGAAAGGCAAAACAAAAAAGGACAGAAAGCCAATGATAAAAGAAACCTTTTGGCTCCAGTAATCAGAAAGTATGTGAATGGTAACACATGGAGCAGAGCCTCATTTCAAGAAAGCAAGAAGCTTGCTAATGGTGCCTGCCTTGCAATTACAAGTAAAGCAGTAAGCTACTTAGCTGAATAAGCCAAAAACGAGTGACAAAGCAGCAGGACGTGATTCTCCATCTAATCAAGCACTTTGCCATCTTTGTCAGATGTACAAAGTCAGGAGAGAAGGAATTCAGGGAATGGGGGGCTGCACTGATCACTAATCCAAAACTGAGCAGTCAGTCTGGTCTGAAGTGGGGACCACTGATGCACACATACTCAAAAGCTAATAACATTGTCTAGTGAGTTGGTGAGAAGGGCTTGCCTGCATGGCAAATACCTTTCTGTACACATGAGCAATCAGTCAGCCAGTCTCTCAACCCAAATAAAGCCACTTAGTTGTCTTTTCCCACTCTTGCAGATCTCCACCAAAACAAAGGAGCTGGAAGGACAAGCTGCTTCCTCTGCCTTTTGCAAAGCAAGTCTCTATTGTAGTTCATTAGGATCTCTAATAGCTCTACAAGCTTGTATACACTCAGCATTTCATGAATAACAAATTTTTGGCAGCCAACCAATCATGTGAATATTTCAAGGCTTGGCAATATTTCAGCACAACCACCACAGCAAAGGAGGTCATTTTCTCTCTATTCCCTGAAGTGGTAGCTTTACAGCTCAAATTCTTTCAGCTGACCTTTCCATGCATTTGTTTCAAATATTTATCTTTTTAATAACTTGTCAGACTGTTGCAACAGTTACAGAAGAAACCCCCAAATGCGGGATAAGGTTCTGGTTATAGCTTATACTATTACCAAGCACTCCCCTGACAGCCACTGATTAGAAGTGACCAATTAACAGGCATCCTCCAGTATACAGAATAGGTCTAATTAGGGCAAGGCATGCCTAGCCTAGGAAACTAATGGCATTTTTCCATTTGCATAGGAGGTGAAGCACAGCCAGTATAGTTGGTACAAGTAGCTAAAATAATCAAGGGGCTGTCAGAAGCAAGACAACTACTTGAGGCGTAGATTAGAAACAAAGTACTTACAAAAGAATCTTCAAGATGAGAAACTGTCTGAATTCAGCACAACACCTCACTTGGCAAGAATAATCTAACATGGTTTCACTCAGCAGGCAGATAATGGGTCAAATGAAACAGAACTAGAATAACTGATGGATTGCCAATTAATAATTTAGTCTACTGGCTGTGGACACTTCCCTAACATGCTGAGAAATAGAAACAACTACAACTAAATTTAGCATGAAAATAACCTCTAACTGGCTAAGAAACGTGAGCAACCCAGTTAAACAGAACAATATAGGCCATGTAATAATCTCACTACTTCCTAAATATCACCTTTTTCTAGAGGCTAAAATCCTTTTAGAGGCTGATGGTCACAGGACTTCTCATAGCATCTAAGTACCTGCCTCATTCCATCCTTAGGTTTTATCTACATAATAAGTAGCATTGGAGGGCTTGCACCATCTTGATAAGTACTCTAAACATCTGGAAGATAAAGCTCACAGCCATCCAAGCTTGGAAGATGTCAATCTGCACTCATTTCAATGATGTTGGGATGACTAGGGACCTAATTCAAATGATTCCCAGATGAGAGGCCTGGAGCTTCCAAAAGGACAACAATAGGGTCAAGAAGAGGAAACACTGGGGGCAAATGCATTTTGGCTGGGTGTGAGAACCCCTACTATGTGTGATTTGTTCTTTGTCCTTTAGATGCAAGTCCAGTTTGGCTAAACAGGATCAGATTGCTTTCCGCTTGAATGAACAAGCAGTTTTATAATAAGAAACTCATTTGTAGCTTCCATGAAACTATAGGATAGACAAAAATAATTTCATTATTAAAACTACTAGAATAGGATTGACTGTTTTTGCTGACGCTTTTTTTTTTTTATATACAGTAATAAGAGAAACTGTCACTGAAGACTGGAAATTCCCACAGTTGAGAAATTGAAAAACAGAGCAAAATCTTTTCAATGTCATGCCTTGTACAAAAGTATTTAACAGGCTCAAGTTTCTTGTGCAGTTTTCTAAATATGGCAGTTGTTTTGTGAAGACCACTGTGAACACAGCTGTGCCAAACCAACAGTTGAGACCATTGTTGGTATTTTGGCAAAACTATCTTACGGAAAAGCATGAAAGCCAGCTGGGTTTGAAACTGACAGTTCAAACTTTAAAGCTTTGAGGAATGGAACATAAAATAAGGAACATAAAATAAAAAGGCTTTTCTTTTTTGGGCCATATTTGCCCATTTCATTAACAGCCTTCAGAGACCACTCTCAACACAGGATACATCAGTGTTGCAGGGCAGATACACTCCAAGAGGAAGGCATTGCTAGCCAATGGATATTGAAGACCCATCCCAATGCTAGAATGTAACTGAGAATATGATGAAAATCAAGTGACAGGCAGTTTTTTCTCCCCTTCTAGAAGCGTGCATTAGTGATGACTGAAGATATTTGCCCTCACTGCAGTGGTTGGTTGTTGTGTTACTTCAAGTATCTACCATACCTCAGCTGGCAGAATGAAACATGTAAGTACAGTCCATCTGCTTCAGTGCCCCATCCACCAAGGTGATCAGGACTGCCACAGAGATCACAGTGATTATGACAACAATGAAACAGATGTCACATGTAGAGCCATGGGTTATGATACTGCTGACAGCCCAGGTGGCTGGCAGAGATTTGACAGTCTTCCTTATTACAGAACATACAGGTCACCAGCTAGAGGTAATACAAGCCAGTCCTCATAAGCAAAGAAACAATGCCAATAATAAAAGTGCTAAGGAATATATATATATTTAAATGGTAGAGACCAAGAAGACAGTACATTTTATGCTGAGGAAAACTGACACTCTACTGTGATGTTTGACCAGATGAGGAACTACAGCTTCTTTTTACAAGCAGGCCATTCCCCCTTGTTCTGTCACCAGTGAGAAGAGACCAGCCCCACTCTCACTGTAAACACTCTCCACATATTAGAAGAGAGCAATAAGGTCTCCCCTCAACCTCCTTTTTCCCCAGACTAAATTAGCAAATAAAAACAGTCACATCTACTGCTTTAGTTTCTAGTCACAAATTTAAATTATGCAAAGCATTTTTAGAGCTGATGCAATACCATCTTACAACTTTTAAAACTGATCTCATCCTGGAGGCCAACAGATAAGCATTACGTTACTTAAAACTATAACAGTTTGACATGTTAAATTGTTCCTGGCACTTGTGATCTGATGATGCTGATTGCATCAGGAGCATTAACAATGGATCACATGCATGCAAAGTCTCAGACTGCTACAGGATAGTTAAAATACCCCTAAGCTTTCACCAACTGTCACAAGTTTTCTTACCTAGTATTGTGTTCTCTCCCCATTCTGCCTATAGAAATTTCCACAAATATTATTGTTTAAAATACCACTGATGGCTGCAGAAATTCAGAGACAAGGTTGCTGTTAGTTAAAACAAACACATTACAAAGCATGTAAGTTCACTCACTGCAACTATGCCTAGTTACATCCATCAGAACAGATTTAGCATGTATAAAGAAAGGAAGTAGAAATGCAAGGAAAGAAGGGATGGCTGATCTCTGTCAGAGAGGTGTATAGCAGGGACAGACATGGGGTCTTCATCTAGTGAAAAGCATTCATTTTGAATGCTTTTCTGTTTGTTTATGAGTTCTTGAAGTGATCGTCCTCCAACAGTAGATTTAGGGAACCTCCTGAGTAAGGAGAGAGCCCAAGAAAAACTGAGTTTAGAGACTGATTGCAGTAGTAGTACCTCTGCAGCCTATTCCTCCTTCCACCATGCTATTACACACTGAAACTCATCACTAGAAAGACAAGGAAACCCGTATACAACATGATCCAATGCAGATTATTATCTAATAAGAATACATCAAGGTCTGCATTTTATTTCCATCTGCCAAGTAACTACAGTCTATATGGCTAGTATTACTCAAAACAAGCAAAGTATAATGATGTTTATATTTTTCCCTTTGATCACCAGTGCATGTCTTTTACTTGAGGAAAGTTCAGTCTGGGTTTGGCTGGTGGTTTTGAGCTAAACAAAGTTACACTGCAAAATTTCTGGCAAGTTCACAAGGAGCCAAGCCAATAATCAGCTAAAATTAAATTTATACTAAGAAATGGTTGTTTCATCATTTATTCTCCTCTGGGTTTTGGACAGTAGAACTGGTATTCCAAATCTCATATTTCATAATACGTATGTAGATGTTTTGAGGAATTTCAGCCTTGAAAACAGACTATTTCTACTACTTTAGCTGCAGCTATATTGGCATGAATCTGAGCCTGATGACAGTCTTAAATACCCCACCCACTCCACATTCACAGCACAGGTGCCTCAGCTGTCTCTCACCTGGCCTAGAAACAGGATGAACATTACCTGAGAAAAGTTCAGATTCTACATTTAATTCCATGAGACTCCTGAACTTCCTCATGCTTCTTCATAGCACTTTGATGCATGCATAGCAAAGGAAACTACTGGCTTTCTGTGAATAGCAATGCATGACTTGCCCATTTGTACAAAAACATTCTTCAGCAATGGAAAAGTAATAGCCACCTGCCATGCTGAGACTACCAAAGAGCCTTCATAGGAAAGGACAAAACAAACCACATGCCAAAGTCACAAGATACCTATGAAGAGCACAGAAGTCTTCTTATCAGCATGACCTCTGACAGCATTGCCTAAATGACTTCTTTGGAAAAAACCTGCCAGGGGTACCCAGTACTTGGTAACAGAGGAAGGGAGGCTTTCTGAAGCAAAGATGCAGTAGTAGAAGCTTCCACAATCGGTGAGGAATACAGAACACAAAAGCTACATTATTTTCCAACAGTACTGAGCCAAGACAACACAGGTGATAGACCTTATCCCTGACATTATCCCATGCTCTACTTACACAAATTAATGCTAAAGGAGGCACATATTTATATCCAGCTCTCAAGGAAAAGCAGAACAGAATTTCAAACATAAATTACTGCAAGACTTCCCTCTTCGTAGTATTGAGGAACACATGTCTGTCTCAGAAGCTGAGTGCCCTCATCTGCTTTTCTGGCTAATCATTGTTAACTAATTGCAGAATACTATAGGCAGTCAGATTATCCTCTTGTTTACAGAAGGATTAGCACTCTGTCCCCTTCAAAAATAATCTAGTAACTTTCTTAACTGAAACTAGCTGTATCCTAAGGGTTTGGGGTTTTTTCCTTTCTTCAAGAGGCAGTGCTAAGTGATCCATAATGTGATCTTAAGTGACCACCTACAGAGATTGAAGCCTCATGAAACCCTGACCTTGGCTAGGAATGAGATCAATTTATCTTAGAAACTGGCACAGCTACTTCAATACAGAAGTTCTGCAACTACTAACACAAAACCAGATTATCTGAAAGCACTCAGTCAAACATTAGTAAGAAATTTACAGAACATAGTTGCCAAAAATGACTTATCAAACATCAAATTAGCATAGAAAAAGCAAACGCATAAATATAAGATACAATAGTAAGGCACTTTGCCTGAGAAGTAGCTGTATTATAAGACAGCTGACAGAGACAAAAAAGAATGCAATTGTGACATGCAGCTGACAAATTCAAACAGATCCCTTTCAAACCAGGTAAAAATCTACTCTGTAGCCTACATGATACTGAAAGAGATATAATAGCCTGAGGAAAAAAAACACCAAAAAATCCAAACAAACAAACAAAAATCCTCAACAAACCAATGCTGTGATCATATTCTAAGCTTTCAACTAATTAATCTGGAGTGAGAACCTATTTTGAGTTTGTGGCATAGACATACTAGAGAAAAAACACTTTTTCATTTATCACAAGCAAAGCTTAACAGAAGGCATTTGCCACAAGATTTGCTGCATTGATTTACACAAATATATAGCAATCAGATACCAGACAGTAGAAGACAGCTTCTAGTACAGCTCAGTGAATTACATGCTGATCTATTTTATATGTTATAATGCTTTCAGAAACATGAGCCCTTTCTCCACATGACACCTGAAACTAATCAGGTCACTTGAACATCAAGCAGCAACATTCAAAAGCAGTCAAGAACAGAATAGAATTTAGCTTGCCAGTTATTCTGTTCACAAAGAAGCAAAATTGCTTCTGACAGGTTCTCAGTGATGCCAGGCAAAATATCTTCAGGTGAGCCAGTAGCCATATAGAGAAAGAAGAATGGAACTCACCCAACTGGAGAAGGGGCTTTCTGGCTCTGCAGCACTCCTGAGGAAGCAGCCTAGGTGCAAGAGATGATCTCTCTTTGGAGGCTGACACTCATATGAGCCCAGGGTGACTCCAACCTGGGTCTTCTGATCCCTGGGGAGCACAGGTGCAAATGATTTGCCTGTGCTCCCTCAGCCAGCCACACCCCTTCAGCAGGTGCTCAATCACCAGTTCAAGCCCTGAATAAACAGTTCCCCTATACAAGTAGCCCCAACTGTTCAGTAACAGAGAGCAAGCCATCATTAACAAAAGTAACATTTCCACACTCAGTTACCTGAGAAAAGGTAGATTAACTATGCTTAGAAAGGGAAACAGGATAAGTGACATGACTACAGTGACATAAGAAGTCCACAGGAGGAAGATGATCAGGTTCTGGCTCCTAACATAACGCGAAGCCTTTTCCCTTTGTATGCTTTGACTACTCCATATGCCCAAGAATGGAGCATGTCCTGTCAATTTTAATCAGCTGCAATGTCACAATTCAAGAAAGGGAGCTTCTACTTCAGTTTCTCTTTTTATTGTGCTGAGTTCTCAGTTGATTATAAATTAAATTTTAGTCTCCTTAACTCATGATGGCCAACTTCTGGGATAAGGTCATTTCTATCAGTCTATCCCTTCTTCTCTCACCCCTCTTTCCTCTCAGGTATTTATAGAGCACCAGTCGCAGCAGTATTCGGGCACCAAAGGACACCCGATTAATGGCACATGGTTTTCAGATAACACAGCAATATAAAGACATCAGAACACACCTCCATCACTGCAGCAATGCAGAGTATTTAACACATGGCACCCGTGCCAACAGAGCATGCTGCTTTCTACATAAGGTCAAGACAATGTACCTCAGATCTCCCAAACCTTAGTCGTTAGAGATTCAACACTGGAGTTAAAACTATTTCTCTACCCAGCATAAATAAATTACTCACAGCCTAAGTGGTTTTTCTGCAGAAAGAAAACACAATCAAGGGTGCTAACAGCAGCAAGAGCTCCATAAAAGCACAAATAGCAGATACAAAGAGCTTGGATTCCATTTAATTGAGCTGTGCATCTTCCTCCCATCAAGCAAGGGTGCAGCCAGGCCACGGGCATGTCTCGGGACAGCAAGCTGCACAGGCTGATCTGTTCAACAATGCACAAGACAGAGCTCCACCAGTAAGCACCCCCACTCCTCTTCACTGCCATCCTACACACACAGTAACTCGGTATTCATTCCCTTTGTCTCCTCACATAATTGATAATGGAACAATTACCAACGTCAGCTCCAGCCATTAACATACAGAAAGCACAACACGCTTAGAGTGCTTTGCTGTTGGGCGCAGAGGGGGGAGGTGGGGATGAGGAAACATTAGCTCCAGCAAGACTTAAGAATGGAAGGAGCATGAATGGCTCTGAACTGAATCAAGACATTTAAATCTCTACTCCCATCCCCCTCCGCTCATTATATATAACAGTAGGATTCTAAACACTCCTCTAAATAAATAAAGCATGAGCACCCCATACAAAATCAATAGAAAACTATTTCAGACTTCAGCTGGATGCAGGCATGTGCACTGAAATACTCAAACATGGTAATGACCGTATAATCAGTATTCTTATCTGCATTACAAGCTGATCTTGCATTCATTAGACTAAATCTGATGCTTAGCCTGTGAGTTTATGCGGTTCTCTAATATATTCAGTTTCTCTTGATCTATCTGTTGGCATGTTTCAGCTATTTAGAAAGCATAGATGGCTACTCAGGGATCTGAACAGAGAAGCTGGATTTCTTCATCCTCATGGGGAATCAGATTAAAATTTTGCTTTATTACCATGCCTTCTCTCCCCATCTTTGTGCGAGTATGCACCATATGAGGTACAAGTGCTAGCAGCTTTGCATGTACTTTTTTTGCTTATTAGTAAGTTGTTTATCCTAGTGACTTCAGTGCAGTTTATCAGTTGCAAGAAGTCTAACAACTTCCCCTTTGTCTATTTGATATATATTCCTTCCAGCTATGATTATCCTGGTAAAATAGATTAATGCCATCAATCTCTTCCCATTCTGGTTCACCATCAAATTTCTTTTTTGTTTGAAGTTATAGGATAGTTGTGTCTTATTATGATTTTGTCAGATCTAGGATGCATGCTAAAAAGCCATTTCTTCCCACATAAACAAGCTTGAAACTTGTATGAATTACAGACAGCATCAGCATCTTCCTGTCCCCTCACCCCCTTCCTTTTGCAGGCATTTTAGTACAAAGCCATGGCCTTTCACTGAGCTGTGGCTTTCCTCTGAGAAGCTCAGACACCACTGCACATGAAACAGGGTATCGCCAACTTTGCTACCACACCTCTACACTTGCATACACTTACAGGTTTTCTACTTAAAGAACCATTTCCTGAGGAAACATTCGCAGCTTTCTAAAGACAACAAACCCTATAAAAATTTTCCTTTGTTCAAACACTCACCACAAACTTGTCAATTCACATCTACCACTATTTACCCTGCAGGTCTGCAATCCTGCGAATGTCACAGTGGTGGGGAGAGAGAAAAGTAAGGAACACAGCTTGGATGAAGCTGTTCAGCAGCACCACAGTTGCTTGAATTCAGAGACTGGTCTGCTCAGTAAGGCTATCTACTTTAAACTTTTAAGTGAAGGTGTAACCCATGTAGCCTGTAATTGATGAGAGACAACTAAATTTGCTTTGCCCTCCTCTCAAGGTTTCAGCCCATCCCAGAGCAGTATAGCAAATTGCCTATGTAGCTTTATATAAGAAAATAGACTTGCTGTATAGGAGCTGCCCCTGCACTTCAGCAGTTCTCCTTACTCCTCCTACTCCCCCAGAACTTGTAGCACTCCCAGAGCACAGAAACAGTCATTGACAACAGCAAGACCCATACAGGAGCACTATGCTACAGCAATCTGGGCACAGAAAGCTACCCCTCCACATCACCACTGCATAACATCACACCTTTTAGGAGTATCAGCACTTACACGAGATAGCCTTGTATATGTAGTTTTACAAGTGAGGTTGCTTTAGAGCCAACTGATAAAATTCCTTTCCATAATTGCACTTCAGGAATTTCATATCTATCCATCTTCTTTATCAAATTCATTCCATCCAGACACATCAGTCAGTACCCTGTTTAAACTGAGATGTGAATACCAGAAGTAGCCGAAAACAGCCTTCAGTCAAAAAATTGAAGTCACAGCTTTAACTATGAAAGAGCTGCAAAGAAAGCTTCAGTAGTTTCTGCATCTAGAAAAATAATCTTGTTCTAAACAAATAAACATGGAGCTATTTTCAAAGCATATTGGAAATATGATAAGGGACAAAGTTTTTATCTTTTATAACTTAAGAAGCTTTAACTCACTAGAAGAGACTCCAGTTACAATTCATGAAATACTTCACACAGTTAGTCCAATTGATCTTAACATTTTCCAAACCACTACACAACAACCAAACAAGAAAACATTAAGCCGTTACTATTTACTCCTGGAAAGCTTAAAAAGAAAATGATTAAAAGCTGTCACACAGCCAAACTCACCTACTCCATCTTCCATCCAGCAGCCACATCCACTCCAGGTACTGAAATGCCCCCCCCACAGAGAGAGCCCTACCCAGCTTCCCTGCTGTTCTCTATGAACTCCACATTATTACATCATTGAAATCAGGTGAGATCACCAGGTGACTCAACAGTGCTAGCTAATGGGGAAACAGACTCACCTCAAAATGTGGGGCTGGAACACAGTCTCTTTCTGTCTACTGCTAAGGAAAAAGTGTTTAGAGAGAAATAAATGATACAGTCTTTGTTATACGTGTATTGAGAGCTACTTTCTGTGGAACAGGGTTCTCTTTCTCCTGCAATTTCAGTGATTGGTTAGCCCAGCTAACCAGCTGGGTTAAGATTCTTGGTCATGTAATTCCTGGTCTAGAGCAATTGTCTCCTACTGACAGCACTTTTCCTTTTTATTTTCATGTTAATGCCATCCAACCTGTTAATATTCTCAAGCATCGAGGATGTGTCTTTTGACAAGCTTCTGAAATCTATGTGAACAAGCCAATAGCAGATCATTTTTAGAGGGCAGCTGCTGTCCATACTCTTTCAGTGACTCCTACTAATGTTATGTATTTTTTAATAAATATCAATATTAAATATAACAAACAACCATAATATAGCAGATAATATAATCATATATATTTCATTACACAATTCTACAATTTGTATTTCTAAAACGTTATATTTTTCTATTTTCTTTGCTTGTGTTATTTGATCTCAGATTTCTACTTGGATTTATTTTTCCCCCAAAATAAGTCCTGATAATTTCCCTGTCCTTGAGATAATTAAATTGATTTTTATTTATTTTATTTTTTTATTTTTTTTCACTCCAAGTGTTTTCCCTGACCCATGCCCTTACTTTCTCAGGTTTTTTTTCTGTCTGAAATCCCAAACCTGTTATAATTCAATTCTATTTAATTTAGACCAAATAAACACATGATGGCTCGATCCAAAATTACTTCCAACTGTGATAATTCAGTTATTTTTCACTGACCTCATTCAATTCCCGTCTGGACTAGGTAATCATGTATGATTAGGTATCACCTACATGCTTTCATAAATATTATCTTCCAAGAGGCCGTTCTCTGACAGTCCTGCCATCTTAATAAAAATTCTGTTGATGATATACAATGAAGACAGAAATAAATTCCAACCTTTTTACTAGTTCACTCTTCTACTTTACCAGGAATTCAGTGGTAGTAAAATCTTTGGATTTGTTACTAATATATCCGCATATATATTTTACCATAAGAATCAAATGGTCTGATAAGAATTCCACCTGTCTTTCAGGAAAGATTTCTGTAATATATTTCAGCTCTACTTTGGTTCTGAACTTGCTTATCTGTGTATTTAAGGGAATTAATATGAATACTTGTCCTACAGAATTGAGTCTTGCAGGGGAGTGACTTAAAGGTCTATGAAAATGCAGTCTGGAACTGTGAATGCATCTTCTATACAGTCTAATACTTGATGTTACACCAAATTAGACTTCTTTCTTAACCTCATCACTTACTTTCACAAGGTAGGTAAAAATGTTATTGATCTTTGGAAGCTCTATCTCTGACATCTCCCAGTGAGAACATCATATAGAATCATAGAATCATAGAATATAATTGAGTCTGGGAACAAGGCAAAAAGTAGGGAGTTTCCATCTTTACATGGTGCTTATTTCCATAGGAGAAGAAACAAAGCAAACCAATCTGTATGGGACAGAATATTATAAAGTGCTTTCATAAGCTCCCTTTGGAATCTAGTCTATATTAGAATCCCAGTGAGATGAACAGCTGTACAGCAATTGATCTCTTTTGTCATCAAAAGTCAGGGGTGAAAGGAAAGCCAAGCACAGAGGATAGATAATAGGAACTCTGTGTGGTGCTGAGATAGAGTTAGTGTTAGAGTAACTGTGGTGTCTACTTGTAGTTTTATTTCTGCTGTTCACATAGAAAATACTCCTCTATCACTCCCTTATGGCTCTTCAGTTTAGTTTGTTTCCCAGTCTCTCACTTCCAGCTGCTAGACATATGTAGTAACTAACACAAAGGCTGTTAAAATGCACTTTGTGTGCATGAAGCGGGCATAATGGTACTTGGACTTGTTTTCAACTGGGCTCTGACTTTGTGTGTTCAAAAGAAACTATGCAAACTGCTGTATGTTCTCAGAGCAGCAGACAGCCCTACTTGCTGGTTTATGTTAATGTCTGAAACACTGCAGTGAATTTTGAGCATACACAGTGCTCTCAGTATTTGTCACACTAATGAAGGGTAATGGCATGCATGCACTGCCATAAGTTGCTAGGAACACACAGGTATAAACAAGCCCAAATGATTTTCCTTTCCAAGTGAGGCAAAAGCATGCAGACAAAGAAGCTTGTATACTTAGGCATCAGAATGAGGAGATGGAAAAAAAAAACACCCACAAAATAAAGTAACCAAGTGTCTGTCCAACGAAATTCCAAACCCAAACTCAAAACCACTTGAACTGTCATATCTTTTTGCTTCAGAGTAGTATAACACAACTTTCTATAATGTAATGAACTTGGTTTAGTCCTCTTTTATTTCCCACTTGACTAAGATGATTTCATTCAGTGTTCAAGCAATCTAATATCATATTGGGCAGATACATTATACTATACTAAAAGGGAATTTTCAAGCCATGTCTTCCTTATGGGAAAAACTGTGTCTACCACTGTCTCCATTACGCAGTCTAAAGAAATTCATATTATGTCAGTCAGAACAAAAGCAGGTTAGTTCAGCATTCAAACACATTAACTTGCAAAGATGATATTCTGTTCTAAGAATAAGCTGAAGAAGATTAAAGGTAGTCACAAATGCAAGTTAAGCCTTAGTAAACCTATTTTAAAAGGAGTTTCAAGGTTTCCAGGATTTGTAGACTTGACTTGGAAAACTGCTGAGCATTTCAGTATCACAAGACTCTCAGGAATGACTGCAGATGTTTGAAACATAACTATGATATTTCTGGCAGCAAAACTGAAAGAAAAAAAAAAAAGAAAAAAAGGCATGTGAGCTGTTCTTGCAACAGTTACAGTTCCCTTTTGCTAGAGAAGAGCTATAAAGCAGGCTTGGCTAAAGCTTGGTGATACTACTCTGAATTAGCTGAACGTCACAGTTGCTGTTTCAATCATTTTAGATTCAGAGGAAAGCAACTGGCTAGCATTCAATATGAGTATTCAAATTCTTAAAACTCTAACAAGAAGAAGAGAAAAAAACTAGCAATACATAGTTTGGTTTTTTTTGTTTGTTTTGTTTTTTCTCACTGGATTAGTTAGATTAGCTGGTGTTCCAACTACCATAAAGGTAACAAAAAGTTTTTATTTTTATTTTTTTAAGAAATATTAAAAAACAAACAAACAAACAAAAAACCAACACAATTAAAAATCGACCTTTTCCTTTAAAATCAAAGAAAAGTCTCTATCTTGGATATCTGCATGGTGCCCCAAAAGTGAAGACGAAAAGTCTCACCAGACCCTCTTGAACTGAGGGATGTACGTGTCATTAGCAGAACAAGTTGTGGAGAGAGCTTCCTCCACAGAAATTCAAAGTAAATGGCATCAGCAGTTTAGCAGCCCTGACAGCTAAACAGCTGGAAGCAGGATGCATGGAGAGCCCAGGAGCCCAGGAAAAAGGCAGTCACTCCAGTACTGTGCAGGCTGGATGCAGTCACTGTGCTCAACCATATTTCTCACTTCCCAGCTCCCGTAAATGGTGGAGTAGGATGGAGAATGAGGGGCAAAAAGAGGCTTTGAGGGTGGAAGGACATCAGCAAGGGAACAAGAACATCTGCTGCTTGGACCCAGGGTCTTTCAGACATGAAGACTGTGGAAATAGATATGCATCTGGGGTGGGCATGGGAGGGCAAAGGAAGCACTCCAGAGTTGGCTCGTGGCAGGATCTTTGCAGCACAACGGGCTGTTTGCTGCCTTTGTTGCCAGAGGGTGCATGGGGTCAGGTTGGTGATAACCTCTCAGCCCCTCTGGGTGCAACTCTGCTAGAGGAGCAGATGCCTTGGCTCCTGAAGACAGATTAGGCACTGGATTGCTCTCTCTCAATTAACCAATTTGTTGCCTTTCATGTTCAGTCAATGAGTTACAGTGTATTATGTCTTTAGTGGATACAAACTAATTAAGGGTGAATGAGCTATCTGAAATTCCTTTAAGTTTGGATTCCTCATTTGAGTACTGGGATAGCTTTGGTATTTTGCATGCAGGGCCTCATTCCAAGAGTACTGAACCTTCCTCAGTCAAGAAATGTCATGCAAAGCATCTGCATACTGTATATCATTCATCTCTAATGAAGAGTCCCAGGCCTGTGTTCTCTGTTCAAAGGAGCAACACATCCATAACTATCAACAGAGCAAGAAAGACCACAAAATGTTTTCAACAGGAAAATAAACAGGCAACACTCTTGCTTTTATCAGTGATTCCAACTCCAGGCATTTCAGTCAAATGTTGCTTTTAATACTGCAATTCAGATCTTTGTATCTGATGTAAATATGTAGTTTTGAACAAGCTGCCAAGTATTCCCACAAGCTCTGGTCTTGCTCACTGCTGACAATGATGGACACCTACTGAGGCAAGAAGAAGCATTTCTAGTTCTTAATCATGTATCAGAGGGTGTGTTATCAAATATGAGATTCCACGAGAAAATATGTCAACATATATGTTGGGATACATTATAGGGAATATCTCATGTCCCTGACTAGGACAGCAGCCTGGTGGAAAGCATGCAAAAGCACACAAGAGAACAATATTTGTATGGCTGGTGGATGTAATACCACTTCCCTTGAAAATGTGCTCACCACTGTACAACTCTCAACTCTGAAGTGGCTCCTGCTGGGAAAACTTTTCACCTCTTCCTTGAACCTGTCTTGAGGGAGATCACGCAGCATGTGCGGGACAACTGGGGGATCAGGCCTGGCCAGCATGGGTTCATGAAGGGCAGGTCTTGCTTGACCAACCTGATCTCCTTCTATGGTCTAGTGACCCATATGGTGGGTGAGGAAAAGGCTGTTGATGTGGTCTACCTAGACTTCAGCAAAGCCTTTGACACTGTCTCCCACAGTATTCTCCTGCAAAAACTGGCATATCTACATATTTTAATCATAGGATCATAGAATCATAGAATCACAAGGTTGGAAAGGACCTATAAGATCATCTAGTCCAACTGTCCTCCCATTACCATTGCTACCACAAGCCACTGTATAGCTGTCCAGGCCACAGGCAGCCAGTTTCCCCAGGAGAATACTATAAGAGACAGTGTCAAAGGCTTTGCTAGAGTACATAAATAGCCTTTCCCTCATCTACTAGTCTGTTCACCCAGTCGTAGAAGGAAATGAGATTGGTCAAGTGTGACTTGCCTTTCATGAACCCATGCTGGCTGGGTCTGATCCCCTGGATTTGATGATTTGTTCCATAACTTTCCCCGGTACCAAGGTTAGGCTGACAGGTCTGTAGTTCCCCGGATCCTTCCTACGGCCCTTCTTGTAGATGGGAGTCACATCGGCAAGACTCCAGTCCTCCAGGACCTCTCCAGTTAACTAGGAGTGCTGGTAGATGGCAGAGAGTGGCTCAGCAATCACCCCCAGAAGCTCCCTCAGCACCTGAGGATCGAACCCATCCAGTCCCATGGACTTGCAGCATGCATCATTTGGCTGCATCTTTCTAACATACAGCACAAAAAACCAACAGCTTGCACTCAAGCAACAAAGTTGCTTTTGCAGAAAATTGATTTCCTAAGAAAAAGTGCCATGCTCCTGTGGCCAGCCTGTCTTCTCATGATTTGCAATTCCACTTCAACACAAAAGCAGACTGCACATGTCTGGTGCACATCTGTCAAGAGCCAGCCATGTTCTGGTGGAAACACACATGGGCCAGTGCTAAGAGTATGTGGATCCCTTTAAGATTTCTTCCCCCAAGTTACCTCCATACTTGCTAATCCTGAGTCCTAAGATACAATCCTAATATACCAAACTGAGTTCCTCAACTCCAGGATTAGAAGCCACTATTTTAAAAATCATTTGCATGTACCTTCTACTTACCAAAGTTTTCCAGGAATAATTACCCTGAAGCCCATGTCTTGCTTAATACTGGCTAAGGTTCTGAGATTCTGGGAGGCTTTGGAATTACGCCATATTTTCAAATTCTGGAATTATAGTTTATTTCTTTCAAGAACATAGTCATATTATCACAAAATGAGAATGCAAATGTTTAACACTTCCCGAGGTTTTGCAGTTTGTGAAGTTTACAGCCATCTTTTATGCTGCCTCTACAACACAGATGTTACTGCTTTCAGCATTGTCTTCATTACTAGAGCACAGCTGAAGAATAAATTTAGACCCCTGGTTTACACAGTCTCTTTCATATGCTAGTGCTGCAGCCATCAGCCAGAGGAGACACTTAACTAAGCAAGCCATTTGTTTATTTTGCATATCCAAGGAAGCCAAGTAAGATTCAATTCCAAGTTCATGTATGAGATGCCTCCAGTTTGTTCAGTTCTCATAAGTTCCAGGCTCATAAGTTTCCTTTTTGTTATCCTTGGGAGATTTTTGACACAATAATAATAATAATAAAAATAATCTTTTAATCTGGATGTTCTGAAATGTTTCTTCAAAATAGAAATATTTCTGATAAATATCTCAAGTTTTATGGCAACCACCAATTTCTTTAAGTTGTTGTAGCACTAGAATTCAGTGCATCTCAGAAACCTGCCTTTATTACCTGTAACATGCAGGCATGCATGTATATTGTATGTTTTCAGCCTGTTTGTATACTTCCACACACATCCACAGATTTTGAGCATTTCTGGAAAAATACAGGCTGAAGAGGTGACTGTTAACGCTTGATCTCGTATTTGGTGTAGTGCTGGGTTTTCCTGAGACCCGGTCCTCATGGAGAAGGGACTGCTCTACAGAAATATGAAGAAATGCATGTGCAGTGCAACTGGATCAGTAGCTTAAGGTTTAATATGTCTTTATGGCACAGTCATCTGTCCCCAAGACACCAGCATCGCAACAGTAAAGAATTTCTCTACCCTATGACCAAGACCGGTCACGTTAAAAGAAGGAAAGATCAAAACATTCAAGAATTTCTGCCTGTTGGCAGAATTGAAATCAAATGCCTCTTAGCAGACAATAATACATATGAGAAAAGAACTTTTTCAAGAGATTTCCTGCACTGGGTTCCCCAGCAGGTAGTGCCAAGAGAAGGTGCTTACAACATCTCAGTATTTTACCTCTTGCTTTTTAACAGTAAGCATGGGAACAGGTGAATAGCAGCTGAGGATCTCTGAAGTTTCAGAGTGATGTCTGTTTACGCATCTGGAGAGAGGAGAGGGAAACATACATCTAATTTAGGACTGCGTGCCAAATTGATCTAGATATGAAACTGAAGAGGGACATACAAAGATAGAGTTTTCCTTCCCATCTCCGGAGGGATGACAGACTGGAAATAGAGCAGTTCACAGCTTATTGTTTTCTTGACACAAAAACTTACAAATGTGGCAACAGTGTTGTAGAGATAATCAGTTCAATTTATGTTCTAAGTGTGAAGTGTCCAAATCCTGCACAACAGGGAGCCTGTCATCATTTCTTCTGTGTGCAATGAATGCAGAGAATAATTAGCAAAGTGAATGGGAAGGCTATGGACTCAATTTTATTTCACCTCTACCCAAGGGTAATAACACCCCAACTCATTAAGCATCAGATGCACATTGGGAAGGGCATACCCCTAGGGACAGCTGAAACAAGCAAGACCATCATTTCTCCTTAGGCAGTTAACATTAGGCTTCTCAAAACAGAAATTTGTATTCACCTGGAAAGAAAATATGAGAGAACAACTTCTTAAAGTGCCTTCCACTTGTATTTTTAGGTGGTTTCCTTGTTTTGAGCAAGAGCATTGGAAACATTGCTGGAACACAATTCAAGCTCTGGAAGAACGTATTCAGGGAACCTTACAACAGCGAGAAAAGAATTTGTTATATCTTTAGGGACTATTATTATAAAATTTCACAGCTTTCTTTGCTCCTCTGGATCATTCTGCTCTTTCTCTTGTCACTTCTGATCAAGTGCTCTTTCATGTGTACATTTTCTCATTTATTAAAGGCCAAGTATACTCTGTTTACCTAATTCCATGGGAAAACGCAGAGTGACAGCTTGCTATAGGTTTTGGGATTAAGAAATATAGCCTGAAGTTTCATTTCCTTGCAAACCCTTCTATTAAAGCAAAAAGTGGGAAGAGTGAACCAATTTTCCTCGTCTCTTTATTTTCCCTAAAGATTTCTTTAACGTCTCTAGCTTAGACAAAATCTAGAAGGAAAACACTCATGTGATCTGGTTCTTGTTTTCTTGGTAAAATATCTTGGAACTAGTCATGTGCAGCAGTTGGGGAGAGAAGTTAATTTAACTGATATCCTGCTCAGTTGGAATATGCCCTTGTCTTCTGAGGTCTCAGTTTGCAGTTTCAGTACTTTTTAAAAATTGGCCATTACAGAAATTGCTTATTAATTTTCCCAGGGTTTCATATTGTATCTCTGAGTTCAGAATTCCCTGGGATACTATGTAGGGTTAAGGGAAGGAAACTAGGATGCAGTACTCCCAGGGTCATTCCTTGACTCCAGTGCTGACTCACTGCTCAGCTCTCTGAGAGACAAATCTCCTTCTCAGCCCTGGCTATAGCAAGCAGAACTAAGGACAAAGAGTAACTGTTGTCCTCAAAATAGCACAGGCACCCTACCGCCAGTCCTAACAGAGAAAGCATCGTTTGAACAGTGCTCTTCACTTCCCAGTTGTTTCTATACAAAAGACGTTTGTGACTCAACAGCAGACATAATAGATGCATATCACTGCTGGTGCTTAATTTCAGGGAAAGCTGTCCCTGTCTTCTGTGTCAGCTGAGAAAGCAGGAAGCTGGGGAGGCTGCCCCCTCATACTGCATCAAAAACAGAGAGAACCAGACAAGCAACAGATCCCAGCACCAGGATGTGTGGTATGTGTTTCCCTTAAAGGTATAACCAGCTGGCACCCTCAGCTGTCTGTTCCTCATAATATCACCCCCATGGCCCTGACCTGAGCTGTCAGGGCTACATTTTCTATTGCTACATTTCTCACTCAAAACAACCATTTTGGGCACCATTTTGAAACTCGGATTTCTAACATGGTACTGCTACGCCACAGCCAACCAGAAGGAAGACAGAAAGGCTCAGTTAGGGCAAAGATGCCCTTCCTTCATCACACTTCCTGCATTGCTCTGCCATCTGAGATACCCTCTCACCATCAGTCTACTGACATAGGGCAAATCGGGCATGCTCAGCAAAGTGACCAGACTTGGTGATTGGGTACATCGATACCTTCTTCATTCTTCCCACTGCAACACACACCAGCCCTTCTGTAGGAGCTCTTCCTGGGAAAAGATGGTTAGAGTAAAACCTCAGGGAACTAAAAGTATAGAATCATAGATTCCTTAGAGTTGGAAGGGGCATTTAAAGGTCATCTAGTCTAACTCCCATGCAATGAACAGGGACATCTTGCTGTCCTGAATCTGTGGCCAGTTGTAGGGGGTGTTTCTTGGCTGCCCTTAATGGGGACAGTTGTTTCTGACACTCGTTAATAATACTGGGATTAATAAATCCTCTTATACTGATTCTCATCACTGTCCTTCAGTGGTCTCCTTAAACCTTCTCCAACCTGCCATGCAGCCCATGGATGCAGTGAGTGATGCAAAGTCTGGATGTTTCAGCAAGCACGACCTTCAACAAGTTTGTTCCCCTGCACTTGCTGGACCAAGGCTTTACAAGGGGTTAAAGCCTTTGGGCATGCCAGCCACAAATAGTGCCTCAGCATGGAAAGCATTCAGGGGCTTTTGAATTCCTTCCTGTTTTAACACTTCACACAGGAAAACCTTGAATTCAGTGTGATAGCTGTGTCAATGGCAGCAAGGACTGTTTGTGAACACATGACAGGGAAAGATTATTTAAGGGGCAATAACTCTGTGGACTTCCCTTTAGTAGCTGCAGGTCTGCTTAAGCCACTGTAGGCAGCTAATGGGTAAAATAAATTAAACCCAGGAACTGTTCTGGCCCTTCTGGTCCAGGCAGGGGGCTGATAAACCCTTTTCTCTTTCTCAGAAGGCACTCTGTCTGCAAGGCTGTGAAGCCGGCCTCTCTCTTTTCCCAGCTCTCTTTCCTCACCTCCTCCCTGCTGCCTAGTCCCAGCTGCAGATCCCAGGGCTGGAAATGCCAAAAAGCACAAAGCAGTCTTCCCTTCACAGCATGAAGAGGAAAAGGCCTCTCAGACAGCAACAACAACAACAAAACAGGCAGTCAGATTGATTGGAGAAGGGCAGGACATCAGGCAGCAGAAGGAAAAGGGCAGTTGTAGAGGACTTCAGCATTGGCCTCTTGGTGCCCTGACATCAGCTCAGGGCGAGAGAGAAGGGGCCTTGTCACAAGGAGAGCCATAGAACTTCTTTGAGGTCCTATTATTAGTAAGCACTCTTCAGCCTTCCAAAACATCCTGCAGCCCAAAGCATCACAAAACCTCTACCCCAGCTGTTAGATTACATGGATAATTATAGTCTGCAGATGCTAATGTGAGGAACGGTTGTCACTTTCAATGCATCATGCTAAGGGATGAAAGGTTTTTTGGGGCTTCAACGTGGCAAATTGTTAGTCTTTCTTTCCTCATTGATTTTTATCCTTCGGGGTAGCAAGCAAACTCCATTCATCACTTTGGACCGAATTAAGTTTTAAAGAGGGATGGTGTTTAGAGGTTATCTGAGGATAAACAGACATTTTGCACATGTCTGTTGTGTGAGCAGGCAGTTGAGAAAGAAAGCACCTGCATCAACCCTAATGTGGTCTCAGGGACACCTCTTAGCTATGCCATCTTTTGTAGGCTGAGGCATGGTCAGAAATTCCCCTGGGGAAACCCTGGCAGAGCTCCATCTGCCTCTTTCAGTGCCATAGTTCCTTCTTAGTCCAGTCCCTACCTCATTGCTTGACTGCGTTTGTGAAAAGCTGAAAATATCCCCAAAGCTCATCTATCCATGTGGTTTTAGAGGACACTTTTTCTGCATCCTACGGGCACATGCAGTCTCTTTTTTGCACTTGTGTTGCAACCACACGAACAGTTGGTGCCCTGTGATTATAGGCTTTAACTCAGCCTGGCCAAAAATAATTTGAAGAGTATGGATTAGAGGGCTAGCAACCATATAGAATGTTAAACTGCTGAAAGTACTTACAAATACGTCTCCAAATCAAAGGGCATCAAACCAGATTTACTTTGCAAGACAGAAATAATGGAAGATTCCTTCCTCTCCAACATTAGAGAGAGGCAGACAGGAACATTTTAAGAACACGCTCCTTTGCATCATTTTTAAAACGAATGCTATTAATTTTACATTCACATATTAATTTTTTACAAGGTTTCATTTGAACCATGGGTCTATAATTTTGACTCAGTTTTCTGGTAATTTGGTGTTCATTTTATTTGTTTATAACATCACCAGAAAACCTTGATGGAACTCTCTCTATATAATTCCTTCTGGCTTGCTATTAATTCTCTCAGTATATGGGAGAACTCTGTAAAAGTCACAGAGATAATTGCAGTATTGAATTTGTGTTATGTGATTAAAAGTGCATGTATATGAAATTTGTCAGGAAAAAGAAACAATAAAGCTAGATTCTAAAGAACAGTTTCACATACATAAGCGAGTGGATATGTTTCTACTGCTGCTGACATTTCAAACAATCAGAGGTCAAGGCTGAACAAAATCAGTAATGGATTGTCTAGTAATGCATTCACCATTTTTCTTGACTTTCTTTTACCTTGCATTGAGACTGAACAGTTACTGGCACTGTATAGAACACAAAGTATAATGAAAGCTAAGAGTAGGTGACAAAAACATTAATTACAAAATGGCAGAGTGAAAAGATGCATGCAGAGAAGACTCACCACTTTCATTCCTTTTTAAATTTTCCTGCCCTGTGAAAGAGAACATTAAAGGATTCAAATTGTCTGCATTCTCTGCACACAGCGCATTACACATTTGCATTAGATGAGTACAATTATGTTTTTGTGCTGTGAGGTGCTTTATTAGCCAAGGATGGTGTAAAAAGCATTTCACGTAGCACACTTTTTCATTTTTGTTCCTCAATTTAATTGTCATGACATCAAAGATGATTTCCCAATCAGCATTTCCCAGACCATACGGGAGGTACTGAGAATAGCTTTAATAACTTAGCCCTAACCTCTGCTTCTGCACCATGCTTCTGGCTAATACTTGTACATGTTTGATGAATGGGGCATTCACAATATCACATCTCTGGTTTCTGACTGCATATGTCATTCTGAGCTGTCTTTTATCATTAATGATAATGAAGGAAGCAGGATGCAAACAAGAGAGTCACAGTCTGCATTTCTACAATGAAAGGAGGAGAATAATTGCTAATGGTGGAAAGCAGCTTCCCCAGTGCTCATATGCCTTCCTTCTATATTGATGTAGTTGTTGAATACATGTTGTAAGTGCATGGCAAGCATGTTTTGTCAGAATACACCTGAGTTTGGTTTTCAGCTTTCTTATTAGCATTTCCACCTAACAGGAAGCATGATCTGATAAGAAGCCAATGCATACCACAGTCTCCCTTAGCACTAAGACATGGTGGGAGATAACACCACCCTTGTGTGCTGGGAAATGCTCTCCACTATCAGCATTTGGAGATTACCAACTCAGCAACAGCCGTGCAACTCTGGGCTGCTGACCATCACCTAGATCTTGATTGTTGAACATGACATCTCTCACTGGTAATTTGCTACTAACATTTGTTTCCTGGTGGATCCAACAGAGGATCAACACATTTATACAACATCAGACCATATTATGTTCCTGTATTTCTGACAAAGTAAATACTTTCTATTATTTTTTTCAGTTAAAATTAAAGAGGTAGTAGGCAAGGTAATAGCAAAATACAAACAAAACAACAACAACAAAAAGCCAGCAGGGGATCTGGTAGGTGAAAAACCCCACAAGTGTATACAGTGAGAAAAAGGGCTTCATTTTTGGTTCTCTAAAGCAACATTTGGTATCACTTAGGAGAGCCTTTGCTGCGCAGTACTTAGCAGAAGTTAACCCAAACAGCGCTACTTGCCAGCAGGTATTCAATAAAACTGAGGTTTTCCGTATACACAAAAAGAGCCTGGCATATGCCCTTCTGAACTTACAGGTGAGAATTATGGGATATACAGTCTCTGTCCACAAAAAGAGCCACAAGTTTTTCTTCTCTCACAAATTTACTACCTCCCATAATATTCCTTTTGAAGACTGGTACTAATCATCCCATTATTTTTTATGCAAGCAGCTTCTTTCACAGATCCACAAACTCAGTTCCCCTGACAAATCTCTTCTCACTCTCTTCTATCCTATATTCAGTTTTCCATCATTTAAAAACAGATTCAGTGACATTCTGCCCTTTCTGGCTACACAGAAAAAAATGACATTAGCTGTTGTGAGAAATACACAAGAAAACATTGATGTTGAAACTATATGGTCTTAATATATGTGTGTTTTTTTTCTAATGCAGAAGGGAAGGAGGACAGAGGGAAATGAGGTAAAGGAAGACATATCAGATAGAAAACAATACAGCTACTTCATTCAGTCTGAAAATCATGGACCCTAACTTAATATTTGTTTTCTTTCTGTTCTTTAAGTAATAGAAATACTGATAATCTTGGGAGAGAACACACAATGGCCACCATCCTTCAGATATAATTAACATATTCATTAACAGCTGTTGTATCTTGACTTTTTGGCCATAAATATGTACAACACTAATGTCTACACTGGAGGTGAAGCTACCTTTAACCTTGTGGCAGGCAACTGGCAGGATCTATAGTATAGCTTAGCTGAACTTCAAGCATTTGCAAATCACTCTTTTTCTTTTTTTTTCTGACTATCTTGTTAAAGTAGCATAGATGTATGCATGCAAATGTCTCACATATCACATAACCAATGGCACTTTCTCAAATGCATTTAAAAGAAAAAAGACTTTTTTTTTCCTCACAAGGCCATTTGATAAAGAAACCTTTGCTGGATGTTTGACACAGAAAGACTTCTGAAACCTGATGAATATCCATAATAAGAACCATATTAAGGACAACTCACAGTTGGTTGTTCCAGCTCAGTGGAAGGCCATGGCATTGAGGCAATTTATTCTGCCAAGAGGTAGTCTGAAGTACCAAATGCAGGCAAAAAAATGTCTCCTGCTTGTGATGGTTCAGCCAGTTGGTAGGAGTGCGCTAGTGATTGCAGGCAGCCTTGAGTCCAGGAAATAATCTCACATTTTTGACTCCAAGGTTCAAGTCTCACCTAAATCAAATACAGAGGGTCTGAGATACACAGATTTAAAAGTCAGATACATTCATAAAGGCATAGCATTGCTTAAGATAAGCTGCATGTATTCATGTATACATGTAGTCTGGTGGCTTCCTGTCATTTATTGTTTTCAAAGAAATTTGTCCTGATGCATGTGCTACATACATGGCAGGCTGGCTCCATTTGCAGCTGAACTTTTATTCTATTTTTCAAAGGTCACAGCAACTCACGAAGGTATCATTCAATCCTTGCAAATGTTGCTTCCTCATTAAACATCCCCCTTCCTTCCTCGTTTTCCTCTGAAACACGGCAAATAAAGAGACATGCCGATGAACTAAACTACACAACAGGAAAAATACGATGTTATTTGTTGATCTCTATAAGTCCCTTTGTTTAATTGTGCTTGAGTAAACACACCTTCTAGTGTTGCAGATGAGTAATTCTCCAAGGCTGCCTTGTAGGATGCTTGCTGGCAAAGCGCAGCAGTACAGAGCAGGCTACCCATGTAAGTGTGACCAACAGGAATTTGCATTCTGCTCTATCTGAATTTCCCAGGGGGAAAACCACACAGTGTTAGGGAAGAACTGCAATAAATTTAGCAACAGATAATATAAACAGCATGGAAAAAAGGCGTGCTGTACCGGAGGGCACAGGCACATTTGCTAGCAGGGATATTACAGAACATTTGGAAGTAAGGCAGTTGTACACTTAAACTTGATCCAAAGACTTGTACACTTCCTCAGTTCTATGCTCTACAGGTTGTCCCACTGGAGTCAGTGAGACTGCAGTCAAATGCTTTACAATTATTCATTTTTGTAAAAACTGGGGACGGGAAAAGGTATCATGTCCTTGCCTTCATCTCCCAGATAGATCAGTAACGTAAATAGGCAGTTAGTTACTATTTTCAGTGATTAATCTGCCAGCAGAAAACTCTTACTTTCCCTACTTAGCTTTACTTTGTCTTTGTACATATCTGACTTGTCACTCTGCCCGAAACAGGAAAAAACTCAGTCTGCCAGAAGCCAGTGTACAGTCTCACTCCCTTTAATTTGTGCATTTGTTTTCAGTGTCAACTCACTTAGATGTTTAAAGATTCAATCTCATAGTATATTTTCCTGCAGCTGCATTCGTATCCCTATCCATAAACTTGACTCAAGTGAATTTCTCAGAAGGAGGACATTTGAAATGTCACGGAGCATTAGTCAAATTGCTGAACTGCAAGCATTAACAGGAAACAATTACATAAACTCTCAAACTGTAGCCAAACCTGCCTGCAGCAATTTATTTGAACTCCTCTCTTTCCGTGTCTGTTGCTTTTCTAATTGCCTTTAAATGGTAGTTTTCAAAAAAATGACCCAATGTCTTCACTGCATCCTTATATTATACTGTAGACACAACCAAGACTGATAATTCACAGTTCTAGGTTTCTTTTCCCAGTTGCAAATACTACTTTCTCATTATTTTTCCACAGTGACCTTCAATGCCATTTGATTTTTATTGATAAAGAGTGACGTAATTTCCTCTTGTAACTAGCCATTGTTCTGACTGGAGATGAGAAATACCCATGCAGTCAAACACAGTGAACCAAGGATGCTGCAAATATATATTTTGCTTCACAACATAATCCTTCTAAAGATCCTGTGTCCTTAAAGAAAGAAAGGTGTTTACTATGTATATGTGTACACTGTACATTGAACATACACAGAGTCCTCAGTATGTATGTGGATTTGCACACTCCCATGTGCATGCACAAACAAATCCAATTTGTACTTAAAGGTTTTTAGTTTTCATCTGGAGATTTTGTTCTTTGTGACATTCATAGGATAAAAACTTTCCCTTAGGATATAATGTCTGCACTAATATTTTTGTTATCTACAAGATAAAATCAAAGGACCTTTTTTTAAAAGAACAAATGGATTTTTAGACTACCAAAAGATGAGATGTAAAAATAATCTGCATCTGAATGATCTATTCTTAGTTTAATCAAAATTAGAAGGCATTGAAGTTTGAAGAATATGATAGTGGTAGTGGAATATTTTGGCGTTACATGGGTAGGGGAATGAAGTGAAGAGGAAGGATGAGACAGGGAAGGAGAAGGAAACAATAACTGAAGTCAGCGTGGAGTCTCATTCCTAAACCTTAAAATCCCCAGGGGCTTTATTGACTTTGAGATCTAGATTTACACAAAGCACAGGATGAAGAAAAATGTAGCTGTATTCTTTCTTGCCCTGATCCCAAGAGAAGCATGTTTCTCAATACTTTGTGAAAAGTAAAAGCAGGGGGTGATTCAGCTGGAACCAATGGGAGCATTTGCAAGGGTTTCAGCAGATTATGGATCAAGCCACACATATATAAACATCTAGCACATGTAATTTTGTAAATTGCTCCTCCAGTTTAAATGGCGCAATGCCATTGTTCCGTGTAATTTTTGGTTGGTTGTATTTTTATTTTATTATTATTTTTTTTTTTTTGGGTGCACATTGAGTAACTAGAGAACACTTTTCACTGTTAGCAGAAAGCTGTCTTGTTTTGATTTCTTGTTTCACTCATCTATCCCCACTGTAAAAGACAGAAAAACATGTGTACCTTCTCATACATAACTAAACCAATGAGTTCCTAATTTCTTTCTTGTGTTGGGTAGTATCACTGTCAATCACACTAATTATTTCAAACTTGTCTTTCTCTCTTTCATCGTGATGAAATTTAGCAATAATCCTCAGCAGTTATTTCAAAGTTATGCATTAGCATCAGAAAGCAAACAGTTGTTTGAATTCAGACAAAGTGGTAGGTTCACAGTTAACCTACTGTAAAAGTCAATTGGAGGAGAACTTCCCACTCAGACTGTGATATATGTAAAGCAGATAAGTTTTTAATAATTCAGAAGGATGCACAGTGACAAAATAATAATAATAAAAAAAAATAGAGTAATGGAAAGTCCAGAGAGGGAGCTTAAGTACCCACCTTGATGAAGGAAAGCACAGGAAAAGGAGAAGCTGGATTGCTGAAAGGGCGGAGGGAGGAATCGTATTTTTTCTGTCAACATCACTGAAAGAAAAGAAAATGTCATTGAGATTGATAGGAGAAAGATGAGAAAGAGAAAAATGTCTGGTTATGTTAAACACTGAACAGTGAACTGTGCAGCAAAGCTCAGCTATGTAGCAGAGAGACTATAATGGGTATGAAAGGCTGGACTGTTCATTTGGATGAGATGACAAATTGCTAACAACATGAGACTTGCTCTTGTTCAATAGTGTTTTAATAACATGTGAGGGTTCAGTGCAAGCAGCAAGAGGCACAGAACAGAAATTACCTAAAAATAATCTGCCTCAGTATCCATGGCTGCTGAGAAGTGAGAATGCAATAGAAAGGAAAAAGATCAGGATGCCCTTACTGTTTTTAACACAGTGGCATAAAGGCCCAGATACAATAGAATGCGGTTTAGGAATAAGATTGACCGATTTCAGTTCTTGTTTTTGTCACAGATTCTGGACAAAAGGTACTGAGGTTGCCCAGACTGAGTGACCAGCACCAAGAAGGGCTGTGGAAACCCAACCTGTGTTTGCCTCTGGTCCAGTTTCAACATGAAGTTAAGAAGTTTGCTTTCTTTTCATCAAGGCAGAGATCACTCCTTTATGCTTTCAGAGGCAGGAATTCTTCAGTAAGTGACTACGAAAACAAACATTAAATTTGAAGGTGAAAAAGCTGCTCCCATCTTCCTTAACATGTCCCGTCTTTCCTGCCTTGTTCTGTCTCTGAACACACATCAGAGACTTGTGGTAGCATTCCAACTTTCATTCAGTGTGAAGAGTTGGTCTTTTCCTAGTGTTTTGGATGCACAAGTTGCTGAAGAGGAGGGAGAAAAGACTGAAAGACAGTCTTTCCAACAGTTTTTTGGGGGCATGGTATTCTCACAACTTTCATGCTTTCCAAGAGGCACAGAGCAGGGGTTCACAGCTGTTCATGTGCTGTCCTCCTGTAAAATATGTTTGCTGGTGCAATAATACAGACCAAGCAATGCAACAGCTTTCATCAGTGGGGCTGGGACCAGCACAAGAGAGGCAAAATCCCTCCTGACTTACACCTCAGAGAGCCCTGCCAAAGATGGTAAGATTATACAGAGTGGAAGTCAGGGCAAAGCCTGACTTTGGAGTACATCTTCCTTAATCAAAGACTGGAGGATATAAGGCTTTAAGTAATATTTTCCCCTGTCATATCCATAGAGCATAGAACAACCTAAGCTCGGGTTCTTTCTAAAGGAAGGCTACAGATGACTACCTGCCTACCATGGTCAAGTGCAGAACTTCAGAACTTTAAGGCTTTGTGACATTCCCTGGAGGCCACCGTATTGATGGGAACAAAATTTAAGTATTACAGTTCAAGTTCAGAGGGAAGTTCTCTGATGCTTCTTCACCATGTGGCATAATTCATTCTGAAATACTGTTTCCATTTCTGCATGCACACTGTGGCAGCCTTTCTTGGAAGACTCCCTTCATGCTGCAGACTAATGTGGTACTAATGGGATTACTCACAGGGCAGAACTAAGCATTTATTCAAGCATCTTTGCAAGACTGGGGTGTTAATTACAAGCTCACATACTCAAACACAAATAATGAAACATAATAGCATACACTTTTGCCAAAAGTTTGTTGGATTCCTCTTGTTCAGATTGCTGGTGACAGGGGAAGGGCTCTACAGGAGATTGGTTCCTTTCACTGCCACTACTGTGTATAACTCAGGGAATATTTTTTAACAGAAACACAGTACTGAGAAGCAGTAACAAGTGGGTACATCTTAAAGACAGTCACAATGTGTTTAGAAAGTATTTGTCTCTAAATAAAAACTCCTCAATGAAAAATGGAGCAAGCTCTGACTTTTTAAAAGTTTTAACACTTAGGAATAGTTTCATCCTGTAGTTAGCTCATTACTTCCTCCCTCTTTTCAGTATTGGACCAAGTGATATCTTTGAAAATCTAAGGAGATCAATGAACTTGATTGGAAATGCCAGCACTTACAACTCACACACCAGCATCAGACAAAACCAATGAAGTGTTTGCAGTGCTTAATGCAACATGGTAATCAAGTAATTACAAGCAGACACGACACATCCCAGCAACTGCAAAATATGTTATGAGAGAAAGAAAAACTGTAGGGACAGATTATGTAAATAATCCAAACAGGAGATATGTAAATGACTAAAAACATGTTATTTGTGGACTACTCACAAATTCCTGAGGGAATTGTTAACTATTTGTAAAATATGGAAGATTCCTTCCTGGTCCTTCTCCGTGTAGAATCACTCTTCCCATTGTCTCATTAATTAACATGCTTCCCATGCTTTATCCTTTGTCTCCTTCAAATTGTTTCCAGCTAAGAATAAATGAAAACTACATAAATTTTATGCCACTTTCAATCAATAAGAAGTGAAAAAGAGGAAGTCAGTGTAATATCTTTACATGCACAAAGAATAAATTCTAATGATTATATATCCTCCACTGAGCATTGTCATCATTTTTATTTAGATGTCTCCTCTGAAGGGAGGATTGAGGAGTTTGAACAGGACTTTAATAGAGCTATGGGAAACCTTGGAAAAGCAAAATGGTTTTTCTCTGTCCAGAAACATAATGAACAATCAACAAATTGAGCACTGGGACCATAGCCCTGGTGGAGGGAGGGAGTGCAAGGTCACTTGGAGAGACTGGTCCCTGCCTGTCTGAAGGGGCTCATAACATTCAACAGCATGAACTGTCTTTCAGAGGTGAACTACCTAAATGGCCATGACTGAATGGAGGAAGCAGCTGAGCTGTAAATTCTCCCACTCAAACCCAGCAGTGAGGAAAAAAAAAAAAAAAGAATACAAGACTCTGTCTGTGTGTGATTTTTAAAAGGTGACACACAAATGTCAAGAGAAATGACATTTCGGAGTGGTAAGATGCAATGCAGTTCCTTCAGTGGTGCTTATTGACTAGCTACTCATGGTCACGTAGCTCAGTGCTTGCAAGCAGCTAATCAGTGAGATCTGAAATACTGTGTGTTCATAAGGGATAATGTCAAGGTTAAAGGAAAAGAAAAGAAAAAACATAGAAAACATCCAATATCCATGTGCTATTATCCTCCAAGAGGTACCCCATTCAAGCGGAATGCACAGTTGACTGTGAGCCCTTTCTAGGGGATGTAAGAAAGAAGTACTAGGCACTTTATATTCGACACTTCATAATAGGTTTAATATTAAAACTCCAAGCTTTCCCTCAACTAAATAACTTCTGAAAGTTGCTCTGTGACACACTGTAGAGGCAGATAAAAGGGAAGCTGAATCCTTCAGTGATGTCCTCACTCTGGCATGGCTCTAGTTGCACTGTAGTTTTTCAGTTTTTTGTGAAGGATCACTCCAACAATCACCGCCTCATGACTTAATAGATCTATCTGATAGGGGGCCCGCATATTCCTCTTGTTCTTATTGTGCACTGGTGACCCAGAGTATCTGGGAGCAGACTGAAGTCTTTCTGACTGGGCTGCAAATGGCGCTCAGAGCAATTTAAAGCTGAAAATATCCAGACATTTATCCAGACATTCTCAGGACTGTATCAGCCAAATGGCTATTTACCAATGCACAACTGAATGCCTGATACTAAACAGATTATGTTTGAGAGAATCAAAAGGATATAGAGCATATTCTTCTGTAAAATTGGAATGTAATTATGACTTGTGGGGCATAGTAAAAATAAATTACAGCATTTGTCAAGTGCTTTGAAAAATACTATTTTGTATCCAATCCAATGGGCATGCAATAGTTCAGTAGACACAACAGTGCAAATTTGTATTGTTGTAGCAGATACAACAGCATGAATTGCCCTGCTGGAACAAAGAGTTGGTCCATCTTAGTCATCAGACTATTTGCATAGTGAATATTGTGTAATGAATATTTTAAAGTAGTACATCTCAAAAATACTTAGGAAAGGTTGATAATGAAAAATAACAATGTGATTTGAATCCTTTTTCTCTCTTTCAGCTTTTTTTTTTTTTTTAAGTGTTGAGGAGTGTGTGACCTATGCATAGCTTTATGTCACATCTATTTGATATGTCATAGAATCATAGAATCATCCAGTCCAACCGTTCATATGAATGTTTAGTTTATTATTGGGGTTTCAAAAATGCAATTGTGGTGGCCTTAAGATGGAGAAAGCAAAGGGAATTTAAGTAGCCACTGTAAGATACTGTTCTTTTGTGGACTAAACTCACGTGCCTCTTGCAAGACTGCTATGGGTGAGCAGGAGTACAGGTAGCTGGGTTTGGCAAGAACATCTTCCTGTAGGTTTTGGATCTGAAATTCCTGGGAAATGCAGGAACTTTCCTTCTTGGTGTTCTTCTGCTGTGTTGGAGGTTTGCCATTGTTTAGGGTACTAAGAAGGAAGTGAAGCGATACCATCTATCAGTCCTTATAACCTTCACTTTCTCCAACCTTCTATTAACATCAAGAGAAAAAGATGAGCAGGAAGAGCTCTGAAACCTCTGAAGAAGCACTGAATCTGACATCTCTCTCATGTGTACTGGCCAAGATGTAACTGAGTAAAAAAAAGTCACATCAAAGTGATTTTAAATGGATTAGAGACATTCATAATTTGTGAAGAAAGAATTAAATTCTCTTCAAAATTAGCAAACACAACATTTTGCAACAAAGAAAGGGAAGAAAACTTTACAGCTTGCCTCAGTAATGGGCATTCCCTCAGATGGGTCCATATCCACTGTTCTGCTCCTTGTTTCCCTCCTCATGGAGAATAACAAGCCTCAAGGACACAGGTGTGCAGTGATATTAAAAATAGACACCACATTTCAAAAAAGCCTCTAAAAGAGTTTTTTCACTGGAACGAGCCTCCGCCTGTATTAGTCCATGCACTAAATACTCCGTTTTTCAGAAAAGAAAGAAGGTTTTCAGAAACACAGCTGCCCCCAAGCTAGCACAGCCCCTGCTCTAAGAGGAAGGGATGCCTCCTTCTTCCTTCCTTCCGTCCTTCCTTACCAAAATAAAAGCAACACAGACAACTTGAAAGACACAAAAGTGTAAACACAGCTTTTGTTAACATATATAAAGGAAAACGAATATATCAAAGTTAATAAAAGATGAAGAAATTCAGCTACCTGAAATAATGCTTTGATGGCACTCCTTTGTGGCTCAGACAAGAGCTGGAGACTGGTGTACTTCAATTTCACAGAAAAACAATAAAACCAACCCAGAGATTTACGTTTAACCACGAGGGAAAAACATTTACAAAGATGAAGCCTGGAAATGAGTCTTGTGTCAAACTGCAGAAGGGACTGAGTGGGAGGATTGCACAAAGCAACCAGAAATCAATGGTCAAAGGGGAAATAAGCAGATTTAGGTATACAGAGCAGGAAATGGCAGGGAGGAAGAGTGGGCTGCTTTTCTCTCTCTCCTTTCCCCCAAGAATATTACTTACAAATATTAATATCTAAGAAAAACAGCAAAGGAAGAAGACAAATAGATAAAGTCACATAACTGAGGTATATCAGATAGCTGCATTTGCAGCTGGTGGAAATTATGTGTAACATAGAACCTGTTGCCAATCCCTTTGATGAAACCAGTGATCCCTTTAAGTTATTCGTGCAAATAAATGAGGTGGTGACCAGTTATCATTAATCTTCTGAAAATCACAAAAGTTTTCTCTCAGTCTCCTTATGCATTTACAGTTGTGGTTAAGATCAAAAGCTCAATAGTCAGAGCAGGAATGCCTTATTCTGACCTAGTCTCTCTGGAGCAGCAGGCAGATGCTGGGCAAATCCAGGACAGCATTTAAGCAGGTATGTCACTGTGCCTGGCATAGGCAGCACACCCAGGACTTGGTGAAGATATCCCCCTGTTCCTGAGAGAACATGGTCTCTTTTCCAGATCTACCTCTTCTCCCCAGCTGCAACACAAGAGCCAGAACGAGTGAGCCACAGAAGCTTCAAACACTACCCTTCCTGAAGGCACGAGGGCCACAAGCAAATCCCCCATGTCTCTCTTAGCTTTGGTATTAAGTTTGCTATAAACTCTTCATGCCTACACATTAGTGACATAAACTTTCCAGTCCTTCTGTTGCTATGAGCAAAATGCACGTACAGAGAAACACCTGCCACCACCATCATAGCAATTTTTGCAAGCCATCAAGCAAAACATGATAAGAAATCCTCCTCTGTATCACACGGATGCTGACAACCTCTGAAATGGGAGATGGGGTCCAAAGGGCCAAGCAGGGCCCTGGAAATTATTGGAAAGCTGAGGTTTTTACACAACCCAACACTAAGAATCTCCTTGCCGACTCCTCTCGCCTTTCCCATTTGTGCTTTCCCACTTCTTTTGGAACTGACCTTCTCCTATAAGTTAGATGAGGTTATTATATTTAATGCAGAAAATATCCATGTCGCTACAGAGACATGAGAGCTTGAAGTTGCTCTCATTCACACAGATACAGTCTAGTGATTCACACAGATACCAAGTCTTGTGGGAGACTTGTGGGTGCTGCCTGAAAGAGGTAAGGGACAGCAGGCAGGTTTTCTGTTCTTGTTTGGCTGCTGTGGTGCATGGGAAACAGGAATTTGTGCATTCTTGGTAAGCAAGCTGTTGTGAAGAAACACCAAACTCATCAGCCAATTCCCCCCACCCCCGCTGGGACAGCTTACCAGACTTTAAAGTTTCACTAACCAAGGAGTATTAGAATGCTGTGACAGCTGGCAACACATTCCAGCGGGTAAGTGATGGACTGGCTCCGTGAAGAGTAAAATAAATTATGGAGTGGGTGAAATTTCAGCCTTCTGAATAACAGTCAAATGATTTCATTGGAATGGCTCTGTCTGGCAATGCATTCAAACATATACAGCTGGGCAGAACACACAAACACTCCTATATGAAACAGTCTCATGCATGGGAAGAGAGGGAGTTGTTCTTGCATAAATGAGCCCAAATCAGTAGACAAGAGAGAGGGGCTTTTCAAAATATGCTTGCAGGAGAGCAAGCCATGTATGATTATATGTAAACGTAAATATCAGAGTCAGCACTCAGCACCTCATGGATGTTGCTCTAAAATATCATCTTCAGGATTATTCATGTGCTGCTTGGCCTAAGGGATGTCATCTACTGGCTAAACTTTTATTTCAATGAGCATGATTTACACAGATATTTTTTCACCTAAAAAGATGAATAATTAATATAAATCAAAGCTTGTACCTGCAAGATTTCTGGCAACCAAAATGAAGTACCTACATCTCACTTAGAATGAAATAGGATTGATAGCACCAGCTTTCAAACTCTCATGCCTCTCAGAATGTCCAGCATATGACTCTCAGTACGGAGTGAATGATGCAGTGTTAACTGCTTTGATTTGAACCCATGACTAGGAAGAGTGATGGTGGTAGATATGAAGAGGAGAGGGAGAAGGAGAGGAGATGGGTTTCCTGTTTGTATCCAGAAAGTTGTAGGTTATGAATGTATCATCAGCAAATGGTGAGCAGCCTGATCTGCTAATATTTGTTGTTGTATAGGTTCTTATTTTCTCCTTTTGTCAAAGGTGGTCAACATAATTTGTTGAAGGGAAGCACTGTGGAGTTTAGTTCTCCAGAATTCATAAATCTTTTCCAGCCTCTGGATGGGATTCAATGAAATGCAAAACACAGTTATGAACAGATTCAATTGGAGGTGTATTCACTTCCTTCTCTTATCTCCTCCCACCTGAATAGATGAGCAGGAGCAGCTAAAATACATAAAGGTCCAAATGTTGAATGAATACGCCCTCACCAATACAGAAACCACACGTATGAGGAATTTCTGCAATTTTTACATTTGGCCAGGGACACCAAGGTCTTCAGCTACCTAAATCCATGCTAAACCATCTCTGCGCTTGTGTTTACTGCCCAAACTGCACTTGTGCATGCAAGCCTTTGCACAGGGTATCTGCTGCAGAACGTCCAGCTTTTGGTTCTTGTCTCCCTCTGAGGGATTAAAATGTGCACTGAGGAAAATTACTGCTATCAGATTCATAATTATTTTGAATTGATCTCTGCCCCATTATTATTATTATTATTAATTAGGATCAGTCATGCTTCCAGTTTTCTTCGGAATAGTGCATGTTTTAGTGTCACCTCTGTCCTCTTGCTGCCAGACCACTTGAACACCTCTCCAGCTAGGAAGTTCTAAGATTGTGAACTCGCATAAATGCTTTTAGAAGTAGTCAGGAGCACTGAGAACAGCACTCCTGGTTATTTAAACATAACATGCAATTATTATCTTCTGGATTCTTGTGAGAAGAAAAAAAAAAAAATAAGATACTACTGGATCTCATCCCAGATATGCTGGAGATCTCAGTGGTTTTTCAGCATTTAAAATTACCAAGATGTTAATTTTCACTGAGAATAGTCATCTCTGGAGACCCATGTGTATGCTCTGCTTCAAGTGAGCAAATGGCTAGAAATATTCTGAGGGGCATTTGCTGACATTCAGACTTGTGAAATAACAATGGGACAGTCACATTCATTTGCAGTCTCCATCAGCCTGCTTCTGCAACGTGCCTCTCAATTAAGCCCTATTCATGACTGTGTTATTTTTAGCCCGGTTTCCAAAGGAAACAAGGCACATGAGACCACATGGTCTGTCTGTCTGCTTATCACTGCACCCATAACTAGCATGACCAGCCAGCCACAACCAAGTTTGCCAAGAGGATTCAAGTCTACTGAAAGCAGTTTACCAATGGAAAGATGTAGTGGGACATCAATAGTTGCCCAGGACCAGCACCTCAGTGTAGCTGGCAGATATGATGGGTTCAGTGCCCAACACTGTCACACCAAAAACTGCTTAGAGCATGGGGAAGAGATGGGACATCCATATATCAGACCTTGCTGCTCCTTCTGTCCAGATGAGACCTGTCCAGACAGTGAGATAAAAGCTTCAGGATCAAGCACAGGCTGGTCTCAATCTCTATCCTCCCAGGCTTCCCTCTCTGGAATTTTTCCTCCTCATTTGTATCTATGCACACAGATCAATCTTCCTGCCATTATACCACTTTGTGTGGTTTTAACTTTCCCTCTCGCTGTATATTGCCATGTACATTGCACTATCCAGTTTGCCATTGTCACAAATATGGACTTCATTGTACCAAGGCACATGTGAAATGCTCAGAATTACTTTCATTCTTGTGTTTGCCATTCATTCCAGCTTCACTAATTTCTTTTGTTTTAAGATACGTGGTTAAAAAAAAACAACAAAACATTTGTCAGAAAACAATTTCTGAAGTGACATCTCTATTAGAAAAAATTACAAATGCTTCCTGATACATTCACGAAAGATGCAAAGCAGACAGCATCTTGTCTGGTAGAGCAAAAATAAGGCTATCTAACAGGATATCTAACCCCTGATAGGATTCCTGGGGGTTGTCAGAGGCATCCATCCTGCCTGGTGGATCATGTGGCTCAGAGGCCACTCAGAGCTCTGTGGGAAGCTGGGTACACAACCTGACACCAGCCCCATGCTGCTGGGCTGGGCCATGACCACGTTCTTCCAGCAGCTCTCCATAATCACAGAATGTGATGGCAGTGATGCTGATGCTCAGCCAACATGAATTCCCACCAGCTTGGGGTCAGCAGGCTGCTTCACATTGCCACCATGATCAGCAAGACCAAAGCATTTCAGTAACAGTTCCTTTTCCCATCCCGTTTCTCATCTTAGAAGAACAATTTAGTACTTGATAGCCTTATTCTTTTCACATTTTACTGTTACAAAAGCAAGAAGCTTGTTTTGGCTGGCCCAAACCGAGTAGAGAAGAGGACAATCTCTCAAGGACCAGAAGCTGTCATGTTTAGATACCTAGAGAAGGACACAGCTCAAAGAGCCTTGCTAAGGGAAACAGGAGCCGTGGGGTTTGGACTGCTCCTACATAAATCCAGCCTCCCAGTTGCACCCAGCATGAGAGACATTATATGAGTAAAAAACTGTTTGTCTGCCGGTCATTTAAATAATACAGGGCTATATAAAACATCTGTTTAGGCCAAAATGAGCAGACCTAGGAGATTACCTCTGCTTAGGACAGTTAGAATTAATTTCTCTGTTCCTGCTTTGCACTCAGTTCACACTTCAACAAAGCAAGGATCCTGCAGAACACTGCAGTATGAGAGATGTCCACTATAGCATGTCTTATGTCTTCACTATTTGTATTACAGCATATTTTGAGTTCCGATGACACAGTGTCAAGTACTGAGACTATTAGGTTCAGTGTCCCTTCTGCAAAACATTGGGTTATTTTTCTAAATATTTATCTTTTGAGTTGAAAATGTCCATGCTTGATCTCTGTCTGGAGCTACATTCTTGGAAGCAAAACCAAAGTGTTTTAAGCTGTTTGAAATAACTTTGGAAATATTTTATTTATTTATTTATTAGTAGCTCACATATAGTTGCATATATAGCCACAAAAACTGAAAGGAATTAAGTTTAACCACTGGCTTGTGCAATGATTTCATGTAGGAATACTGTCTTTTGTGGATCTGAAATTAAAGAAGGATCTGCCAGGTGAAACATGTGCCTTGTGCATTCACAGGAGGTGCATCTTTAGAAGGTACATATGTAAGTTGCACAGACACAAGCATGCTTATAGAAATCAAAAGGAGACTTCAGATCTACAGCTGTGAGTTTTCATGTCTTAAGCCTTTCTTTTGTCTTGAGAGTAGACATGGTAGTGGAGGAAATAAATCTATTAAGCTGAGTTTCAACCAGGAACATTCAGATTAAACAGAGGTTAAAAAGACTGTTGTGCATTCTAGTAATTACCAAACCAAATAGGAATATTAAACAGTTCTCCACATAATGGAAAGTAAAGTGTGTGTATAAAACAGATACTGGACACTTTGGAATGGCTTTTCAGGCTTGAGTCCATATTGCCTTTTAAGCTGTAAGTCGTAAGTTGTCTGGAGGGGAGAGATGCTGCTAGGTTTAGCGGCAGAGCTAAACTTAGAAACAGTCCATGTGCAGGCATGACCCATGACCATTTGCTATCACATAGAGCACTGTGTCAACTATTCTCTTTATTTTATATCGCATTAACAGAGGCACACTGGTTAACAGACGTGCATTATTTTTTGAGGTAGGGGTGGAGTCAGGAAGAGAACAAAAGAAGGAAATCTGATTCTCAAGAGTAAGCAGACGGCCTTAGAAAAGCCATTCTTGGAAAGAGCGGTGCTGTAATATGCTGGAGAGCGGTGATTACCCTTAAAAAACTCTCCTCTGTACCTGGACCTTTCACTGGGAAATGAATACTGAAATTACTAGACTCCTTTGAAAATCTCAATCCAAAATCTGTTCTGAGTGCTGAGTCTTGCACTTAGGCTCTGTATTGGTTGTTAATATACAGATGGTAGCAAATGTACAAAAGGAATAAGCAAAGGAAAACTCACCAATGGTGGTGCCTTGGCTGAAGAAGCTGGGGCAGTCCTCCCTGGTGAGCAATCTCCAAGAGATGCTGCCTCAGTGGGAGTCAGCCCTTAAATGAGGTCTCAGAGGGGATGGAGTCGAGCTCCACCCCTTCCGGGAGCACAGCTACATCACTCTCACCTGTGCTCCCACAGCTGAGCCCATACTTGCCTCAGCTGATTAATCAGAGGTTCAGGCTGTGATTACCAATCTCCCATACAGGTTCATTAAAAGTATGAAAGTGTGAAAAATGTCTGCTCTTTTATTTTATGCACTTGTGCCAGGAAGCTTTTGTAAAGTACTCCTAAGGTGAATTTTCCTGATTTTTTCTCTCCGGGTTTAGAAAAGATTCACACTGACTGCATTTATTGCATTGTTCACATCACTGAAAACAGAAGGATCTGTGAAACCACTGGCAGTGAGATGCCTCCTCTGTTACACATAGGGTTCAACCTGATCCATGAGAGTCACTGCCACAAGACCATGTGGAGACCAGCTGGGTCTCATGACAGACAGGAGCAGGGAAGGATCACTGACCCTAAGGACCCTAAGCATCTTGCAGTCCTGCAGAGAACATTTATTGTTGCACTGCCTATGCCCACTCAGGTAAGGCTGTCTGGTTTCAGTGCTGCACCTCGCTTCAGGCTGGCTCAGCACAGTTGCAGCACCACTGGTGGCTGTGACATAAGCTAGAAGGCGAAGTATCCACTGTTTTTGTGTTAAAAAGCAACCATAGCACGACTAAAGGCCTGCTCTGTCTTCTAAGTCTTGCTTTTCCTGACAAAATGGAAAAGCCTAAGACAGAATTTTGGGTCAGTGGTGGAGGAGGGTGCAACTTCTGACGGCTATCACAGGTAAGTTGTTACTCTCCATTCTCTGCTCTGCAACATTACATAGCGCTTGTGGATGGCTGCAACTGTTTCTTTGGCAAATGCTCAAATTATTCTGAGCAACCATATTGTCCTGAGGTAATTCAGGAAACAAACAGTCTCCCGTTCCTCCTGCCCTTCTGTGCTTCCTGCTTTTCCTGTGCTCTTCCTAATGCACTTGGCCACCTCCAGTGCTGCATAGCCCTGGGGACGTGAGCTGCTCAGAGGCTCATGTTGCACGGATTACCCAAGAAATAAAAGCTCTTCCTGCAGCTTCCCCCAGCTGCTTGGATACAGCATCCTTCCTGAACACAGCCAAATTCCTCCTTCACTCAGGGCCATAACATATTTCCTGCTCAACCCCGATGGAATAATTGTGCCCCCAGAAATGCCAGCAAAAGAATTTGTTCAAGAGGAATCTTTTTGTTATGCTCAGAATTGCATCCCTACTTCCCTCAGAACACAGGGAAAATGAGGGATGGAGAGCATTTAACTGAGGGTACTGTGCTAACCAAGACTGGGAAAAGTGAGTCATGTCCTTTGTGACCTGCCACCAACCTCACTTCACGAGTCTTCCTCATAGGAAGAGACAAGGAGCAATGATGATTCAGTGATAAATCCCCAGGATCTCATAGCTAATTTCTCCAAGAGAAAGCAAGCCTAGTTGAAAGCAATAAATAGTAGGGCATTAGAGAAAAGCTGCAGAGAGCAGTTGTACTCTGGAGGGCTAGTGCCTGCCTTGTTAGTTAGCTGGGTTAGCTGGAGCCAGCTGGCTCCCTGAGGGGAAGGATGAGGGAAAGCAGGAAACATTGACCTGTGATTGGTCTTAGAGTGACACCTCGTAGACATCTGGAAGGGCATCAGTATTTGTGCTGTATCAGGGGCATGCCTCTGGGAATGAAATGAGGAACCCTGAGACTGGCAGCATGTTCAGCTTGTTGTGCCAACTGAGCTGCAAGTAATTGTGTTGCTTAAACAAATTGCCCACCAGGGCCAAGAAAAGCAAAGCTGCTGTGGGCACATAGAGATTCTGTACCAATGGGAGCAGCTCCAGACAGAAAACAGGGAGATGGGAGACAGTGGCACATGAGGGTTTGTGAAGAATGGGCCTATAGACTCGGAACCTCAGAAGGAGGGAGAGTACAGCCCTGCAAGGAGTAAGGGAATTTCCATGCAGCACTTGAAGATGCTATAGAATGTTCATTAAATTAGGTTTTCTGTGATTGTCAGCATTTGAATTATAAGGACCAAATGCAACTGAAAAACTACCTTTTGCTTTCATGTGCAATGGTAACTGCACATCAAACATTTTAATCTTCTTCAGTGACTAAATATGTGGAAATCTGTAGGTCTATTTATATAAAAACTTCCAAGGGATGTGTTATCTCTGATTTCTCCTCCCGCTCTTTCCCTAAGGGATTTTTCTTTCATGTCTTCTTGCACCATCTACATTTATTTACCAGTGAATATCACTTCAAATGAATTTAATAGCAGGGATGTTTATAGAAATAGAACATTTTCATTGACTTGTGGAGAATATTTATAAAAAGTGAATGCTGTAAAACACAAGAGTGTTAACATTATAAAACCGATAACAGACTGGTTAACAACCAGTCAAGACGTGGAACAAACTGAGACCTGTTCTCCTACTCCAAACCAGCCTACGGTCTTGAATACCAAAATACTCTTCAGTAGATTCATGTCTTTTGTGACAAATATGTTTCCAAGTAAGGTTTAGACCAATAATTTTTCATTGAAATTCTGAGGAACACTTGAATAATAATTTGAATAATAATTTGTATATATATTATTCTGGACTGAATGGAATAAAGTAAACCTTTTCTAATAAGCAATTTGCAATAAATTATTCACTTACTTCTAATAAAAAAATGCATAGCCTGAAGGAGAGTAAAGAAAAAATATCTCAAAGCAGCAGTGACTCTGTTATATCAATGAAAGAAACAATGTGTGACAAGTGTAGAAAAAGAACTTTCCCATAAATCCTGGTACTTTCTTGTTATGCTTTGGAGAACAGTAATTCAGATACTAATTACTTTGACAGGGAGCATTTACTTCCAGGTCAAAAGAACAAAAGAAGATACCAACTTGTTGCCCCCTCCTGCAAATGAAATTTTTATTTAGCTGATGAAGCCTGCATCAATTCCTGCCCTATGGAAGTCCTCTACCATATGATCACTGGGTTAAACTACATAGTTGGCAACCAGAGTTTAGGTAACTTTTTATGCTATGTGAATGGAATAGAGAAAAGAGCAGCAGCAAAGGGCTATAAACTCTTGGCAACTGACAGCATTCATGACCCTCCCCTGGCTTGCCCTCATGCCTCAGTGAAGAGTTGAAACCTTTGTCACTCTACAAAGGCACATGCAACTCTACAGCAACTCCTCTTCCTTCCTCCCATGTGAGGTTTCTCAGCACACTGGGTCTCAATTTGAAAGAGGCTGTGGGGATGCTTGTGCTTGGGATGACAGAAGCTCTGCTTTTTCAGTACCTGTACTGGTCAGTATTTCACTGAGCTTTTTATACATTGAGCTAGTAGATGCCTTTTGTAGCCCTTCTGTGGCTCTGCCCACCCCAATTTGGAAGCAAAGGAAAGAGAAAATGAAGACACTGACACCTTTTATGTTCTTCCCTGATGCAACAACAATCCATCCAGTTTCACTAAATCCTCAGAGTCTTCTTCATGCCTTTCAACAATGCTGTGACATTCATACTATGATCTATTTTGAAAGCACAATCAACAGGGTCCCAGTTCTGTAGTGCATACAAAAGAAAGACTGCTGAAACAGGGACCAATCACACATCTCAAAAATATCTATAGTGCCAAGAATCAGTTTTAACTTAAAAATTATGTATTTCTGTGTATTTAGAGAATCAGGCAGAGCCAATTTACTTCTAGCTGTAAGAAATCTAACATCTGAATTGAGGCATGTTGAAATGCTCATTGTCAAGGAAAAGTTGCAATGAATAGGAATTCATGTCAACAGCTCCTGGGTAAATTGGAAGTAAAATTTCTATGGTGAGAGGAAGAAAAATAGACTAAAACATACTGAAATGCAGGAAACATACTAAAACCACAAAAATAGGGATGTTTCCAGTAAGGGATAGATGAACTGTTTGGATTCATTCTGCAGAGGAATCCTAACAAAATTAATAATGGTGCTAGCCAGGCAGAATATGTAGATGGTTATAGTTGACATATTTCCAAGATGAATAGCGCCCTCCTCCCATTCTGTCCCCAATAATATTTGGGAAGATCCAGTCACCTGAATATACAAGGCAGAAATAAACACAAGTAGGAATTAAGACCAGGGCATGGAAAGCCTGCATTTTCCTGCAAAAACTGGAAAATGATCAACTCATTCCTCTCTCTATAATTCACTGAGATGGAGCTGCTACTGAGACATGAAAAGAAACTTTGGGCGTCTCAGGTATAGCAGGGATGTTTCACAAAAATAACTTGTAAGCCAACAGACAGGCTATGCATATAGCAGGCACATTGGTGTTGGCAAGCATCCGTTTCATCAGAAAAAATCAGAAAAGTCTAAACATACATACTAAAGGAGTGGTTTTTAGAGAAATCCCTGAATAAAAACTAATATTCAGAAATAAAGCAGAATTATTCCACTTTTTAATCACAGACTATTAAAAGAGTACTGTATAACCTCTTTCAGCAAGCAGATAAGCTACTCTGGGAAGGCACAATAAAACTTTCAAGTCCTTGAAATTTTTCAGCCCAGCCATGAAGGGAATGAGCCATCTAGTCATCATCGTTTTAAAGTCAGTGAGTTTTTATCAGTTACACACTGACAAAAAGGATGCTGCTAACCAGAGTTCAAGCTGTAAAGCAGTTTTGCTAGGAAATAACATCTAACACCCCAAAGCAGCTCTGTCCTGTAGCTGTCTGGGGGAGACACTGGAACAACATGTCAACCACTCCTAAAATAGCACATTGGGGGAAATAAGCCCCAGGCAAACACCAGATTAAAAATCCTTTCCAGAGCCTTGCAAATTTCTGCTGGGAGAGGCTTGATAATGTCTGGGAGGATTCACTGAACTAGTGGTTTCACTAGCTCACACCTCTGCTTTCATATTAATACATTATCCTGAGTTAAAGTAGGCACTGACTTGAAGAAAAAAAGCTTCCTTTGGATCCATCATATTCTTTTTTTTAATTATTATTTTTAATTTTTTTTTTCCTTTTTTTCCCAACCATAAAACAATTGTGTAATGTTTCAGTGCAAATTTCTAAAATGAATAATTATATTCTTCAGAGCTTTGCCTTATAATTATGGATACCTTTAGAGAAATCAGATATCCTTGTAGGTTTGGATTAAACTGCTTCAGAATGTTTATACAGAGTACAAGCACCTCCTTACGTTATTAAGCCCAAATAACAGCACATACTGTTCATGTATGAAGAGGAAATAAACCTACTCTCTTTTGAGGACAGTTTCTGTGGTGATCCTCAAGAGATTCAAGAGAATCATAAATACTCAAAAGTGAAAGAGCATTCCAGAAAATATCCTTGTTTCCCTGACACAGTACATGCAAATGAGAACACTGCATCCTTGTTTCTTCAAGGCAAAAAAAACCCCTTCATGCTAGATGAAAGGGGTTACTAAATTATAGCTATAGGTTTTTAACAAGAGTTCACAAGATTTCCTTCCTTAAGCACTGTTTAGATAAAGTGCTTTAAAACAGAAATTCACTCTTTCTTAAGTTCAAACGAGATCATAGTTTCCTGTCATTTCTCTGTAGCTCTGTCAAACCACCACTCTTTGCTCTCAGCAATGAGACCCCACCACACAATTGCAGCCCAGCCAGGGCCTTGTACACAAGGTGGGATGGTGGGGACACTTCACGTATTTGAGACGCAGCTTTCCATGAATGGAACTGCAAGTATTGCTAAACATGAGGAAAATGTGAGGGAACAATGCCCATGCATTATGTGCTAGTTTCCCTCACATTTGTTGCTGTACCCATACAGCTGAAACCCAAATCTATACAGCAGAAATGAATAGCCATACAAAGTGAGCAGTTTACCTGAATTACCACTACACAGTGCCAGGAAAGGAATCTGTGGCAGTGTCAAAACTCTCTTGCCATGCCATTATGAGAAGAGCTGTAGAGAACTGCCTATACACCTTTCCATCCCTCCCTGTTTCAGAGCAGCAGTTTCACCTCATTCATCAAGTGAGGGTATGGTGGAGCATCAAGGACTGTAGAGTTTGGGAGTAAAAGATGGCAAGGGACGAGATTTACTGGAAAGCTGCTCACGTTTAGTTCTAGTAATCCTGTTTGCTTCCAAGCAGATTTCAGAAAAATATCAGTGTTCTGCTGAATAGCTGTAATGGGATTACCTTTAAGGCTTCTCTAATAAACGGTGTTATTAAGTTGTCTGGCTCATAGTGAGACTTATGCATATCCACTGGCACTCCCACTTTTTCCTGTTTTTGTTACAAATTTGAATTAGCGTCTACTTGGTGTTGGGTTTCATGTTTTTAAAGAGGATTGTGTTAGGGGAAATTTTTTAGGTAAGAACCTTTGTAAACTTTTGCCTATGCTGAAAAATCCCTTATTCTTAGCCTACAAAACACGTACTGAAAGGAATTAGAGATACTGTTCAGTACAAATCTGCCAGAAAGTCCAAATCAAGATTTTGCAGTTCAAACACTGGCACAAACGACTGTAAAGAGCTAAGATTTTACAGGAAAATAAAGTGATTTTCTGATGGCAGTCTGAAAGTCCAGTAGAAACTACAAAGAGTGGGCAGGGTTTGAAATGATGTAATTCTTTCAGTTTCTTAAGGTGAGTCATTAAAAATATTTATATTTGAATCACTTTTAGAGGGCATTGACTAGAATGTTTTGAACGTGACGGAAAGACACTATAAAAGTAAATGAAAAACAACTTGTTACATTCAATATCTTGATAAAACCCCTTCAAAATTAAAAACAAACAAATACTTGCAGTATCCTAACACTGAAAAGCATTATTACACAAATGAAGAATTGTTAAAATGTTGGAAAGATTTGCGCACATTAAATCAATCCAGGGAAATGACACAAACCCCTGGAGATACTGTATCCAGGGGAAATGGTTTCAAACTATAACAGAGGTGATTTAGGTTGGAAATAAGAAAAGTTGTTGTTGCTGTTGTTGTTGTTGTTGTTTTTAACAATAAAGCAATGAATCTTGGCACAGGTTTCCCAGACCAGATGGTGGATGCCCCATCCCTGGAGACTCTCACGGTCAGGCTGGGTGGAGCTCTGAGCACCTGATGTAGCTGTATGTGTCCCTGTTCATTGCAGGGGAATTGCATTAGGTGGCCTTAAGGGCCCCTTCCAACTCAAATGATTCCATTAAAAGGTTTTACTGAAGGAAATTCCCCATGAGACTATATTTAAAGGGTCTGTGCATTTGTGGGATATTCTGATAGGATAACAAGGAAGGCTGTGGCTGTGTCAGCGATGATGTAATCCTCAACATCAGCCTCATCTACTTGTGGCAGGAGGAAAACAGGCTCTGACTCCAGCATGACAACTGCCAACAAAATTTAAGGGCAAAACAATTTGTTTTTCCTCTTTTATGGCTTGACTCTCTTCCTCTCTTGGCAGCAGAAACTTTTGTTGACTCTAAGAGATGTCTACTTTGAATAGTTTCATGTGGCACTTCTAAAGGAAGCAGAGATCTTAGCTATTTCAAAAGCTCTTTTCACTTCAATTTGGGTTGCTAGGCTTACAGGAGAAGATGATTTTTAAATACTTGCTTTCAGTTAAAATGCTTGTAGACATTTGGATACAAATCCAGGACCCCAAACTGATGAATTTTCAGGCAAAGTTCTTTCCTGATTATTTTTGTCTTAGAGAAACAAGGAACACATTGATTTTTCATTGGAGTCTCCAGTCTGATATGTGGGACCTCATAGAAAGCTGGAGAATGCTAATACTACACAAGAAACCATTATGGGTTTTGTTTTTCACATGGGAAATAGCATAGATGAATTTTAAAACTGCAATAAAAATAACTGAGAAATTGCCAAGACTTGTAGCAATCATCTGAGGATTTAACTCACTGGGCAAATACCTTTGAAACTCCCATTATGGTTTGTGAATCAGTCATTGCCTTACTTTCTTACAGATACCATCATTACAAATAAAAAAGTTGAATCCCTGGGGAGATCAGATGTTTCTGGTCTCTTTTCTCTGAGGCCTTTATTTTCTGGGGAGTGCATGGGTTTCATGCTCAACTTTTTTTGGAAACAGAAGAAAAGGCCTTGAGGTTTACTGCATCACTCAGCCTCCTGTTTTCTGAATATACACTTGACCTTTCCTACCTACTTTGTAGAAGTTCAAATACAAGACACACTTAGACAGCCTTATACTTTCAGCTCAGCATTTTATACTGAGAGAAGGTTTATTGCTTTTGGTTGGACTACTCAGGAGGTAAACTGCTTTTCACTACTTCTTAGTGCCATCAAAATCTCACCCTACACATATCTAGTGCTGCATCAAATATCCTCTATGTTATCTGTTCATCCTCATTGTGTCAATAATCATGGAAAATACATCCTGAAAACCCGCGATTCTGAGGCTTAAGGATACATTTAAGCTACTTCACTTCTGCACACAGCATAAGGTGAAATCATTCTTTTTCCAGTTGCACTGGAAAATCTACTCAAGCCCAGATTTTCTGTGTTTTTCTAGTGACTCCCAGTGGGCGTTGCCACACCAGTCACACTGCTGAATTTCCAAGCAAAGATATGAAGCCTTGAGGTAAAAGAGCTGCTCAAGGGAAAGAGTCCTTTTTGGGGGAAAACTCCTTTCAAAAAAGAGTTACTATGAAAGAGAATGTAAAATTAAAAAAAAAAAACAAAAACAAAAAACAAGTAGAATTTCCAGAAGCACTTCAAGATCATGGGTCTGTAAACCTCACTTCAAAGAATAACTACTCTAAAAATCATCTTTGATAACCTTATGTTTGTGATCCAAACTTTCATTGGTTGACCTGTCATTCAAGGTGAATGGAGTACAAGGAGTGAGTCACTTCTGAAAGCAGTTCAACATTTTTACTCATTTTTCTCTGCGTATTTACAGACATAAAGCTTTATTTACTGTCCTGATATTTTTGCATATTTCTTGCACATATTGCCATAGACAAAATACTACAGCTGTTCATTCAGATCTGGGCAGGGCGAATGCATTAGGAGCATTATGGCAAGAAAATGGAAGCAAAGTGGTTATATTCAATTGCAGAAGTAAATGGATAAGTTTTTCATATTAAGAAATACTTTCTCCCAAGGGAAAGAAGTTGGCAGTGATCAAAAGAAGCCAGGAACAATCACTAGCTGTGATAAATGAATATAAAAAGATGGAAAAAGAAGAGAATGTTGCTAAAAATTCTTTTGCTGTAATTCAGAGTGTCGAGATGCAAAACTCAGCAGGACTGTTCCGATATCTGATCAGGCATAGGAAGCTCTGATGACCTTTCTCATTCTTTTTTTTCTGTGAGAAGGATGGAAAGTCATAAGTACGAGTAATAGAGATGTCTTTCATGTGAAGAACTCCAAGTCCAGTCCTTTTTTAGATGCACTAAAAATTTCCCTCTCTGTTCCTCACAACCCATTTACATTCCCAGTCTTCACGTCGTGTCTATTAGCAAGACCATAAATATGGAATGCTAAATCTCTGTGTATACCAAGGTATCTACAGCCATGAAGGATTCAGGAAAAATTAAACAAGAGAGTAGGCATGCTTCTAGAAATAACACAGCTTTAACAAACACATTAAATATTTATAGAACATATAAAGAACAAAGGAAATGCAGCATTTCCTCTACGTACAGTTTCTAATCAGTCTTTAAGGAATACCCAGTCCCCTTCCATGTCACTGCTCTGAGGAGAGGGACCACAGCCAAAACAACTAACAAACTGTCTCAGATTAACCTGATTTTGTGAAGAATACCACATTCCATTGACACATCAAATGCAAGCTAGAAGTGCTTTGTTAGTTTAGGTAAGCTTTATAAAAAGGAATCTTCCAGTAAAACTTTTGGCTGTGGAAAGTTGAGGCTTACTAGTAGCAAAACCTGCAGTAGTGATGTATTTGCTTATGGCATTTTATAATCAAATAATGTTAATTGAATATGCAAAGTATCTGTTGCTGTAACAGCAAGGACTGAGGAAATGGAAACTGCAGGAAAAGGATGGTTATGGGCCCAAGGACCCAATCTGACTGGTGTTTTCTGCTATCAACAAATGTTAACAAACGTCAAGATCACTTTGATTATTTATCTCAGTGCTAAAGTTTCCAGGTTTTTTTGTTTTTTTGTTTTAATTTAATTTAGCTCTGATAACATTTTTAATAATTAAGCTTTTGTACTTCGAGATTTAAGTTGTGATCTATTAGAGATGCAGATAAGGTCAACTGTGGAAAGTGAATTACCTTACATTTACATGTAGCAGAGTTCTTGTACAGCCTCCAGAAATGCTTGTGGTGGGAGGCAGGCTGCTGGAGCAAAGGTACCTTGATTCAAGCCTGAATAGCAATGTGCACTCATTTCTGCATGTGTTAAATGAAGCATAGAAACAATTCTAATTTAAAAAACAGTCACTCAGTGCTAGAATGAGGATTGTTTTCTTGGTTATTTTTCAGTATTTCTCAGTTATGTTTTCTCAGTATTGTTTCTCATCAACATATTAGATATTCAAATAGCAAATGAAAATGAACTCTTGAGAGAGAGGGAAGAGACCCAAGCTTGGACAGAAAGACTTCTTAGGGTGCATGGGTCAAGGCTACTGCTTTTGATGGTGAAAAAAGAGTGAAGTTTATGAATCTTTCCTACATATTTAAATTCTCAGCAACCCAGGTTCCTAAAGTTTATGGGAAGATACCCAACACTACATGGCACTGAAATCATGCTGGAGGTTACTCTCCCTGATAAGTCTGAGAAGATCAGCTAGAGATAGTTCTTTTGCCCACTCCTCCCTCTCACCTGACAAGGCAGGTTTGCTTATACAAGACTACTTTCCAGCAAAGCAGTTCCTCTGTTTCTGCTTAGTTACACTGAAAACTAGATTGTGTGACAGGCCAAATACAATTTCTTAACTCTACTGTCTAGAAACTGCTTCAGAGCTGGAGAAAGAGGCTCATTTACACTTTCGAAATATACCTCTAATAATGAACCAGGTGTATCTGAAAGTCTTACTATTACAAGTATAGGAGAATAATCTATTATCTTTATTTTTCATTACAGGAAGGAAAAAGAGAAAAAAAAAAGGAAAAAAAGGAAAAGAGAAATAGAGAAATGGAGAAAAAGAGAAAAAAAAAAAAGAAAAAAAAAAAAAGAAGAAAAGAAAAACAGAGAGAAAGAAAAAGAAAAAAGAGGCCAAAAACCTCATTACCAAAGAAGCCAAATCTACAAACATTCACTCTTCACACAGGTTAAAAACAGAAGGTCCATGCTCTTTTCTCTCAGAAAACAATTCCTCACACACAGCAAGTCACTGAAAGGGACCTTAAGACTCCATTTGTCAACCAGAGACTGTTGCACTAGGAGGCTGGAGATAGTGAGCTTCTCCCACAGCTCTCTGCTTAGATGGTGCTCTGTGCTGAGCCTTCCACAAATCTAGGTACAGTGTTGCTGTTCAAAGCTTGAGCCTTGCACCAGAGCTTTCTTACAATTCCTAACCTTTAAAAAAAAAAGACTGAAAAAGAAGAAAAGATAAAGTGGAGCCAAAAGCTGGACTACAGGGAGAACCTTGAGCTTCTTTTTAATATATCTAAAAATGAATATGGAAAGAATTACAACAAATGACTATTCAATTTTTCATGCAAGTCAAAGATTATATACACATGCACTTAAAAATACCTTTTGCATGGGCTAATGGAAATCTTTAGGCAACTTTAATTTAGCTGCTGTTAACATTGCTGCTACAACAAACTCGAGTGCAAAGTGCATTGTAAATACTAGAGCTGTTTATAACCTGAAGGGCAAATTCAAATCCTGTTTAATTTCCTCACCGTTGTTCATAAAACAGTCATTTCAAGAATAGAAGCATGATGTGCAAACATAGCAAATCTCTCACTTTTATCACCGCATCAGAACAAACCAGCCCTCTTTTCCAGCTTCATTACCATTTTTGGAAGTGAGAGAAAATGTTACTCCTAATGATAGAGAGGGACTTCTGACAATCCAGAGCTGCCCAGGCTTAACAAATCTCTCTCAGATGTCACAAATTATTTATGTTATACTTCTCAGCACTGAAAGCCATGAGTGGCTGTTCACCGCCCTACCCTGCTGATTGGCAAGGCAGCACAGCAGAGTTGTGACTGTTGGTACAGAGGCTGCTGGCATTTGAGAGCAGGAGAACCAAGAGGACCCAACAGAGAAGTTAACACTTTTTTGACAAAAATAAGTAGTTGCTAAAAATAACTGGCTGTACATATTCACAGGGCTCCGGGCCTACTTGTGGGTGATTAGCACCCACGGAAAGGAGCCAGATTCATGGATACATGAGGTCGTTGCAATTAGGTCATGGGTTGCTCTCCTCACATTGAATTGTGCAAAGTATGTTCTGTACAAACAGATATGGATAGAAATAATTTCATGGCTTTTTCATTCAGAAAGATCATAGAAGGTCTAGGGTGTCTGAGAACTATTAAAAACAAACAAACAAACAAAAAAACAACAAAAACAAACAAAACAAAACACATGAAAATATTGTGTCAAATTTGGGCTTTAGATTCTCTTTACACCCAACAGGCATAAACTCAGTAATTTCTGTCTCTTCAATTGTTAAAAGTTCTTGAGGTACTTTGTCCACTTACCTATTTGTCATTCACCCTTTTTTAGTCAAACTTGTCACTTTTATTCTAGCTCAAGGAAATACTATTTTCTTCCTTACTGGGGATATTGTTGGAATGTGTGGTTGGTGATTAGATCTGTAACCAGTGCCTTTTAGCAAAGGAAGGAAAGCAAAAGGAAAGAAAAACATTAAAATAATGATAAAGGTTTAGTTAAAAGTGCCTGAGTTCATTTGAAAATCATTATCATTATTCTCTAGGTAAACTTTGAGAAGTATTTATAGAGGAGGTGCATTTTGTTATCCATTTATTATACTCTGCATGTGTTAAGCCTAAATTGACTGGATTAAGAGCAGATTTCCAGCCTCTAAAAAGATGTGAGCAGTTTGCAAAGTAGGGAAGCAAAGTTAGAAAGAAAACCATCCATATGAGATGAAATATAATTTGCAGCTCTTATTTTCCTTTCTGTCCTCAATCAAACTCTATTTAGTTGACAATATGGCTTTTCCTATCCAGTTTTCAACTTCTCAGGATGCCCCAGTGAGGTCACAGCCTGTATCTTTGTGATGTTGCTTTGTTGTCATGGTCATGTGTCTGCAATCCTGGACCTGGGAATTCTGGACCTGGCATGCCCAGGTACAAATGGAAACCTGATTGTGAGGGTTATATAGCCTTTATTTAGCCACTGATGATACCAAGAAACAGCAAATGTAGCAAGAAAAATGGGGTGTGAAGAGGGCATCACTTGCAGAAGTACATACTTCAAAGTCTACTCCATCACAAAAGGCCCTCAACAATTTGTTATTATTGTGGGGCTCGAAGGAGATGGATGTCTCCTGAGAAATGGTTATGCTGCAGCTGACTGCACCAGAGGAACCTGTAGAGAGGTACTGGGCTGAAAATGGTATCTTGCTCCTGGAAAAAGAACAGCTCAAGTGTATTAATGCCACATGCGACCGTAGGTGTAAGCCATCAGATATCGGGAGCCAGCAAAATGCTATTGCTGCATTTTCTCCTTCCTAAATCACATTCACAAACTTGTTCTCCAGGAGGAGGAACTGTAAATATGGTAGTCAAAAAAGAATATTGTCACCTAGCACACATATTCATTGAAGTCTATGTAATTGCACCTCTGAAGTAATAAAAAATCAAACAAAAAACATAACCCACACATGATGAAAACAAAACATAGAATAGATCATGAATGACAGTTAGGTTTCCTATATCCAATACATGATGGATTTCTTGGTGTATAATGATCTGCAGATGGCTGCTTATAATGTAGATTAAATACAAATGGTGAACCTCTAAACTGTGTGCTCCTTGTTTGCAACTGCTTGCAGTTTTTGAATCACGTACAGTATGAGCAGCCTGGGTAAAATTCTGACCCCTGATTATTCAGCATGAGTGCTGGTGCTGAGCCTCTGTAAGGTTAGCATCACTCACCTTCTGCTAATTCCTGAAAATGTTCTGCAACGTGTTTCAATAAACCATTGAGCTCTGCAGAGATGCATGCATACAGATATTTATACCCTCTCTGTTGATGTGAGAAGAATGACTGGATTAGTAATAAAAAAACCCAAACAACATGCACCACTTTTTGACAGCTACTCTGTTAGCCCAGGTCACAGACATAGCACGAGTTCAGGCAGTATTTCAAAGAAATACTGTTTGAAAGCCACGGCTCCTCTCTGTCCAGACCCATTAGCAGGAGAGACTATTGTCCACAAGAGATGGCGCCTGCAGACACTGAAGTGCAGGAGAAGCCAGGGACAAACTGTTAGAGACCATGCACAGATACTGACCTACATCCTGTGCAGGTGATGCCTGTGTTGCACATCCCAGAGCCCAGGCAGAAGGGGAAGCAGATGGCACTGAGGGTGAAAAACTCTAGGAACAGGATTCTGTACAACTTTTTTAAACATGCAGGTTTGTTTGAGTCTATTAAACTGCTGCTTCATGGCCTACAGATACCAGTATCTGACTGGGATGTTTGAAAACAGAGTGACTGGAAAGAACCATCACAGCAGTGCTTGCAGAATGGCTAATGTCTTGAAATGAGCTATGCTGAAGAAACTGGAAATAGGGTTATAATGTTTTATACTGTACTTATTTTTATGATCCCTGCAGAGCATATTGGAAGCAGCTGTGCCATTTTTGAACACAAGGGAAATGTGATGGACCTATTTATTAAAGGGGGTTAAATGCCCCAGGTGGTCTGGAGATTTAAAGGCCAGGAAATACCAGAGACAAATGAGAAAACAGGACGATCTAAGCCATACTAGTTGAAATAGATTCTGATGATAAGGCACAGCTTTATGTCTTACAGTCTAAGATGGATATGTCACGGTAGAGACAGCATTACTGAATGGTATTACAGGCAATAATTACACAGTCCCATTCCAAAGGATATGTGCCCTCCCATTTCGCCCATCCTTATTATATGCTGCTAAAAAACTACAGGTTTTCTAAAGGTATGGAAATATTCAGGATTTTTATAAAGCAATAACAACTCATAGACCTCATGCAAGAGTGTTTCTTTGCCTGGAATTGAACCCTGAGGAGTCCCAGCACATCCAGTTCAACATGAAAACACAGACACAATGTTCAGCTTTACATAGTGCATGAATGATGCTGCTTAATACAAAAAAATCAGGCTTTCCTCTTTCTATCAGTCTTATTCTATGGGAATCTCACATGGAAGAGGGAGGCTTTTCGAACATGTGCATCTGTTGGTCATCTTGTTCTGGAACCTGGTGTATTTTGCTGATCTGGAACCTGAATCATTTATTCTTATTAGATAGAGAATTGCTTAGCAAGAAAATTGCAAATGCTTCCAAAGGACCTACAGATCATCTCTACTACATCCTTTGTCAAAACAGTCCCAAGTTTATACTGTCCATTATATGTGGACAGTAAAATAAATACAAACTCCATGTATGTCAACTGATTTTGTGCTCATTTTGCAAGGCAACAGCATCTTGCTGAATTTCATGCTGCTTAGTCTCCCTTGAACTCAGCTAAGTGTTCTGGGTAAATAAATACTAAAAGAAAGGCTAGTATTTGGCCAAACTAAAGGCAATGGGAAAGCTGCCACCCACTTCAACGAGGCCACGGTTTCACCGCAAGTATCTTAACTGCCCACACACACATAATGATACACACAAATCTCAGCGTCTGGCCTGCCCCACGGGTGTACCTGCTGCAGGCTGCTTGTTTGTTTGTAAACAGACTCAGAGCAGCATCACCTACAGCGGTTTTCATTAAGCACATCAGCAACAGACCATTATCACTCCCACACACAAGAGGTATTGGCGTACAGCAACATACCCAGAATGTCCAGCTGATGACTCATTTTTTGTATTCTCTGCAAACAGCACTGAGTGGCTGACAGTCAATAAATAAAGCCTAGCTATAGTGGAGTAAGAGTGCCCAAAATACAATCTGCAGAAGAGGGAGGAGTTACAGAAACTAGATGAGAAGTGGAGTCTCTGATATGTGTTGCAGAGGGAGAATTCTGTGAAATACATTAACTACAAAAGCATGCAGCCATGCGAATACAGCCAAGTTGTCCCCAAACCGTAACCCTGGCACCTCCAGGGAAGTGTCCTGCTGGCACCAGCCAGAAACAGTGGTCCCTGGGAACCTCTGATCCAGGGCAGCCCTCTGGGTATGATGACAGCAGGGGAGAGAAATCCACCCCAGGCACTCCTCTCTTAAACCTAGATGGTATTTTGATCAGTGTTTCAATGTAAATGTGTACTTCACCAAAACACACTTTCATTCTGAATAGCTTGAAGAAGAAATTAGTTTTCAGACATGTATAGCACCAAGTTAATTCTTTGAAGGGAAAAAATGGCTGTAGCGATAATTTATTACAAAAAATGTTCGTATGCTCAGTTTATACCACTGAGAAATGCAGAATCAATCCTTCTTATATATTACTGCTGTTTAGTAATTGCTTCCTGAGATAATCCAGCAGTTATTTTCCTTCCAGACATTTTAAACCAGCTGCCCAGATATTGCAATTTCATACTGGAGCCCTCTGTGCAGGCTGTGGCAAATAGGCTGATGTTCTGGATGATGAAAAAGCTTCTTGGTACTTGCTCTATCAAGACTACCTTGCTCACAACAGACAAAAATTAATCCTCTGCCCTTTTCATGCTGGGAACTTGTTATGAGTTTAACTCTTTATCTGTCAGGAATTATTATGCTAACCTCCTCACAATATATGTGTGTGTGTGAATAAATGCTTCCTGATCGTAGCTGGGCAAGATATTTGTGTTAAAGTACTGTAGGTTTTATATAGCTGTCTATAAAATGGGACAAGAAAATGAAAGTAGAATGAAAATAAAATAATGAGTAGCAATGAATACCATTTAAATAACAAGAATCATTTATAACTCAGCGTGGTCATTTTTTAAGTTTATAATAGCAGTTTGTTTTTAACATAAAATTGTATTAGGTAAAGGTCCTGAGAAACTCTTCAGCCTGGTTTCTGTGAGAAAGGAACCTATCCAAACTGAGATCTGAAGATTTACGTAGCATGGGTTTGCTCCTCTCTCACCCCCCAGTAACCTCATTAGCTACAGGGACATTGCTGAAACAGGCACCTCAGGGTGGGGGAAAGAAATCAGGATGCCTGTGAAGCATTTGCATGTATCAGAAAAATAATAAGAATGAACAAATACGAATCAATAACATTGAATTCAAATTAAATGAAATATATACTACCTTATTTTAGCAAAATCTTTAAATGAAGTTGTAAGGACTGCGGGAACTATCAGCAGGGAGTATTTCTTCTTTTTTTTTGCCAAAAGGAAAGCAAGCTCATTGCTATTTACTTTTAGCAGGCTGCTATTAAGCTTATTTATATTTTTACCATAAACTTACTATTTGCAGTAATTCTAAATTGCCTACTGATCTTATATACCTTAAATGCACATAACAAAAGGACAATTTAAATGATTAGAGAACGGTGGTTAAAAAAAATATGAAGCACTATTACCCAGAACTTTTACCAAAAAGGGTAAATAACATATCTGAGAAACAAAATCCTGCTTTCCTTAATCCCCAGTCAACTGGTGAGCATTTCTCAGAACACAGACTGGGAGACAAGAGAGAAAACTGCTCTAAATCAAGAAGAGTTGGCTGTTTAGTCTGTTCCTTCCCTTTTGCTCCCACAACACTTACAGCAGGACAGCATGTTGTCTTCTGTTGATCCCACATAGACAGAGGGATCTGAAATACTGAGACTATTTCTTCAGTCAAACACAAAGAATCATCTCAATGTCAGATTTGCTGTTTCCTCAAGAAGAAGTGATGAATCTGATACTGTGAAAATAATTTGAGATGACGCTATCAATTCATGCTGTTGACCAAACTGTGGTCTGATAGCCATGGTTGACAGCCATAATCAATAGCTAGTTTCAGTTTGTGATCACCAGCTAATGCCACCAGATTTCATTCTCTCAGTAATTATTTCACAGCTCATGCTAAACTTTATTTACATTTACATGCACAGTCCTGACATAAATGCAATATACACACAAGGTTAAAAAGATATTGAACTTCCTATTTCAGATGTCCAGAAAATGATCCAACCTATAACTGTTTCTTCATTTTCAGTACATTTTTGGATTTTCAAATCATTTCCCAGTTCTATAGGTAAAAGAAAAACAGCTGCAGGGTGATGCTGAAACTAAGCTAACCTCTCTGGCTAATGAAGTGCTAGACAAGTCTGCTGGTAGTGTTTCTTTCCAAGGGACTTTGTAGACATGATCCACAAGAGATGTTTCTTTCAAGACTTCTTCTGCTCTCCTGAACCACAACAAACCTAAAACAACCCTACAAAGAATGATCTCCAATGATTCTACTAAGAATAGCTGAGTGTCTGTTGGAAGGATGAAGAAAGCTTTAACACACCTTAAGTACTGAGATTGCAGAAAGAAGAACTTTAATCCCCAGAGAAGACTATAAACAAGAGAAAATAGTAAAAAGCCCTCTTTTCTCTGAATTCTTTGATGGGAATCAAGGCTCAGCGATAAGCAGATTGGAAAAGGGTGGCGGGGCAGAGGAGAAGGGAGTAGAAATAGAAAAAATGGAAAAATAAATAAAGACTGTAATTTATAAGAATCCCTCCTTAAAATATCAGGAAGGGAAAAAAATACAGCAAAGGTTTCACTTCCTAAATAATCTTTCTGGCTTTGTAGCACTAAAATGTTGTCTAAGAGAAACAGCGCCAGCAGAAGCCCTTTTCTTATTCCACCATCTCCCTCTTCTTGCTCAGTGTCACTTGAACAGCCCCAGCAGAAAAGGAAACTCTTCCCAGGTACTTCTCTACCCTGGCTAACATCCAGTTAAGAGTTTATCCCATTGCTGCAGAGTTATTGAAGGAGAAGCAGCCTAACACTTGTTGCTACAAAACAGTCTTTGGACAGTCCCCAGCAATGACTAAAACCAAACCAACCAAACAAAACACAACTACAACTGAAAAATCTTTTTTTAGACTCTGCTGAATCCTGAAATGTTTATAAGATTGATTCTTTGTAAAAATAATACCATATATTTCCATTTAAGTTACTATGAATGCTATTTTGATACTCCATACTCAGGCTCAAATAACTGTGTTGATTAAAATTTATATGGCAATTAAAAGAATATTAACAAAGTACACGTACAAAATTATTAGGCAACCAATACTTTGCAAAATCCTGAAAATAAACCATCTTGCAAACAAGGAGAAATATAACCCAGTGGTGGTAAAAGCTGTCAGAACTGAGTATTTTTGCTAGGCAGGTTTAGAGATCTTCCCTTTGTCTGAACATAAAAGCAAAAGTTGCTCACATTTTTTGCCAGCTCAGTACAATCCAGCTAAGAGCAATAATGCTACAGTCTCCAGCAAGATAAATCAAAAAGGAAAATCTCCTAATTGTACTACAGGCACGTGCAATACAAACCTATACCATTACTGGGGTTAGATAAAGAAAGGGCACTGCTAGGAACTCATTTCACTGAGATACAATGTTTTGTAACAAAATAAAGAGCAGACAAGACCAAATCGACTGAGTAGGTTGAATGTTAAGCTACATTTAAACATTTCTCAGGAGTTTAGAATGCCATGTTGAAGGTTCAGTAATATTACCATGATTCAAAGTAATATATTTACATACTGGATAGTATTCCCTTGGGATGTGTACTGCTGGCAGATCATAGAGATTGCAGCTGGGTGCTGTTAGTTTGAAATACCCATGCACTTTGAGACAGTAAAACACAATATTCTAAATAATCTCCTATATAACATTAGAAATGTAAGCTATGACTTAGGTTTCCAACACAACCAAATATACCATGTGACAGCTGGAGAAGGAAATTATGAACACTCCTTATCTTTTCTTGCTTTTAAGGATTTTTTAAGGATCCTTTTAAGGATTAGGCACATAAACTGGATTGAAATGAAAAGTTGCTGAACACTATCTGATGGTTTCTTCAAAATGGGAAGGAGTATTTTCTATAGATCTTTCTGCATTTCAGTAGAGGCACAAGGAGGGTGCCTTCTTCAGCTGTTAATGGAACAAACTTCATCCTGCAGAAAACTTGTAGCTAAACATGGATCTGCTGTTCTCACCATTCTTGAAGTACACGTCCTGGGTGAATGGTCTCTGAATATATTGGTCAGAATTTGCATTCCTAATATCTGCTTATGTCTTATGATTTACATTTAAAAGTATACAAGCATGCTGTGTATATCTACAAAATGACAAGTTCATCTTTCTGGCTAAAGTGCAAAAGTCTTATTCCCTCAACCTGCACATATACAAAAGTCTGCACCCCCCAAACGCAGTGGTAGTCACAAGAGGAAAAGATGGCTTTTCCTCTGACCTCCAAGATTTTGCATCAGGTCATGTGCTCAGCCTCAGATCCATTTGTAAATACCTGGAAACCTCACAAGGCAGAAAACGGATTTCAGGCAAACACACACTGCAGGGCCAGATAGCATAAGAATGGTCAGACTTTAATCTTGTGACTGTCATGTTATTGATATGTGTAGAAGATTTATATGCTTCACAGTTCCTCTTTACAATAGCATTTCACTGTCCACTTTACCTCATCTGCTAACTTATGGCACAATTGCAATAGTCAGTAATGTGGCACATTTATGTGCAGTTTAACACCTGACAAAACAGCTTCAAGAACTGCTTTGGATCTAAATCCAATATAAACAGTATAGCCTGCCATTTAATGCTGAGAAACATTTACACAATAAACATTAACAATGAAGTCCTTTCACTCTCTTTTGGACACTGCTTAAAGAAGCATGCTAATTTTGATGTTCATGAAAGTGACAGAAATAATATGCAATTTTTTCACTCATTCAAGGTATATTCCTTTTGAATGGGGAAGGGCTAATTTTCACAACTACCATCTTCTCTGGGAGCAGTGTTTTGAAACTTTAGATTTTTATCATCATTTCATAATACCTTTTAAAGTACAGTTTGTTACAGATATCCAGAAACCTACAAGTCAGATAAAAACATAAAACAAATACTATAATCTTCATCTCTTTTTCTCTTTCGTGTTTATGTATCGCATAGCAGTAGATTTTGCTGATTTCTGAAAATGTCTTCCAAAGATTTTCTGTCCTTAATTACTGATCCATGGCTCCTTTGTGAACACTTATATCTGCAGAAATCTCTGAAACGTAACTTGTACCAATGGTTCAGAGGAACCCAAGGTATAATTCACTCTACTGGCTGGTCAGTTATCACTTCCAAGTTATTTTATTGATACAAGCAATTATTATGGACTCAAAAATTATTTCCCACAATTTTGCAATATTTGCTTTAAAGTAGTCATTGCTCTCATTATGTTGAGGGGCCAAGGAAAAGGATTTCCACGGGAAAGAGATTCAGGCATAGCCAGAGATGCTTAATCCAAAACACAAGAAATATTATTCAGGTCTGACTTTGATGCTTCTGAAGCTAGTTAGTTGTGGAAGTTATTCAGCAACTGAAGGAGAAGTGGAGAAGTTCACCACTTGTCAGGCTACCACTGAGTGCAGACTGGTGTAGTAGACAGCATGGGTTAAAGGAGCTTAACTAACAAAAAGCAAATAATAAAAAGCAGATTCTATTTCTATAAACACAGAATAGTGCCAACTGGTGACTTCATGTCTATGGAAAAGTTTAAGTATTCTTGTCTAAGTTAAGCTTTGAAGATTTTATTTGAAATTATGTTTTCTAAAGTATTTAGTAGGTCAACCAGAGCTGTGCCATGGGTGGGGTAAGCAAGCCTCGAGTGCAAGCAAAGGGGAAATGCCAGACCTCCTTGGGGTGAGCATAAGTGATAATAGCAATTTCCAGGTTTGTGGCTGAATGCAGAAGCCCATCCTACGGACTCCATCAGTACAATTGCTGTGCTAGGCCAAGCAGTAAAATTTTAAATGTCTCATTTCCATGTTAGCTATATCTCACATATTTCTGCCAAGGAAGAGGAAATTGTGGAGAAAGCTGGGACAAAGATCCAAAACATAGAGCAGTTTCTCTGGAGTTCAAGCAGAGACTTTGGAGCCCCAGGGGAACTACACTCTCCAAGTCACCCATGCAGAAAGCCTGGCCTCCTGCCCATGCAGATTTGCTCTGCAGCAATGGGGCTCTTCTAAGAGAGGAGGCTCTAAGGAGTTCGCAGTTTCTGTTTCATCCTTGTACTGGAGGGTCCTGTCTGTCTTTCTCAGTGTTAAGTTACACCTTCATGCTCACCTTGCTTCCATGGGCCTGCAGCCACAGACTCTGCAGCTTCAGAAGAGCACACCTTGCAGTCTCCTTCACAAATGCAGACCCATAGCCCTAGGTGAGCCTACAAAGCCCCACTCCCCCTACCACATTGCTTCCTTTCATAGAGAACTCAGAAATGCTTGGGTTTAGATTTGGATTGGAACAACACCAAAAGAACTAGACCCAAAATCCTCCACAGAAGAGGACTGGATTTCATCATCCATTCCAAGATCAACAGCCGGGGGTTAGCCGCGGTCACCAGTGCTATTTGCTGGTGGATTCACCCTGGGAATTATTTCTGAAGAACAGCTCCAAGAAAGACAGGGCAGCTCAGGGAGGAAGAGCTGTCTGAAATGGCACGGGAAAGAGAATTTCTTTTTTAAATAACCACTCTTCTCGATTAAAAAAAATTAAAATAAAATAAAAAAGACTTTATTTAAGCAAACAGCTCTGTACTTGCTACTACATCTCCACTGCATATGTAGCCAGAGTGTAAAATACAAGAACTATAACTCCTTCCCACACAACCTCCCCAAGAACATCCTCCCTTAAATATGAATGAACTCAAGCTAGGAATGCAAGTCAAGCCAAATATAATTTCTCGGTATCTATTCCACTCCCAGTAAGAGAGGTTAATCCTCCTTCCTCCCAGGCTATTTTCTCCTCTAAGCTTCTTATCACCTTCTACACCATTCACAATATGGAGACACAGCTTTCATACATCTCTAAACTCTGCTGCTGCTAGTGGTGTGAGGAGATTGTGTTATAGAAACGAAGTTTGTTTTAAAAAAAATTTAAAATGAACTATGGAAATAATATGAAGGAAAGATGGTGAACAGTCATAGCCACTGTCCTCATTTTTAGAACAATTTTATAGCGTATAAGAATGGTCCATAAGGAGGCAGCTATAGAGAAACTTTCTTGTGAGCTGGATCACCAAAAGAGAAAATGCAATTCCCAGAGGAGAGCTATGGCTTTACTGCATGCCAAATTAAATGCAAAATTCATTTCTTTTAGTTAGTTTTCTCATGATAATATCTTCTCTTCAGAATATAAGAAACAAAACTCTTTTAAATTAGTTGGAGCTATATTTCACAATGTCTGGCAAAGACTAGGAAGGAAGAAGGCTTTTTTTTCCCTAACCTTTAAATGAACCACAAAATGGAGACTACAAATACCTAGAGTCATGTAACAAATGCAAGACAACACATGCCTATCCATGATAGCCACAGATACCTTACACAGCCAGACACCAAGAAATTGAAAACTCGATTACACAATAGCTTTCCTTGGCACCTAAGAAGTCAGTGCTTTTTAGAGATGTTAAGTTTACAGCCAGGTTAATGAGTTGTACGGCTTTTTTTTTAGAGCAAATGGACAAAAAAGTAGAGTGGTTATGGTAGAGGTGGCGTCAGAGTCCTCAACATTCTCTTTCAAGGAGTTGAAGACAAGTTTTTGATTTTAGGAGACTTTTCAGTCATTGAAAACATGAATCTGAAGAGCCATGTTTTTTAAATCAGAATGAAGACATATCCTCATAATGGTCCAAGTTAAAGCTTCTATTCTAACCTGGTAAAGCAGGCTGCTCACAGACTGCATCCAGATTGAGAATGACATTTGGAGGCAGATCCCTAGTTGCACACGGGGCCAAACCAAAACGTCAGACGGAAGCAACTTCTCCAAGGTTTGGAACGAACTGAAATGTAGATGAGGGCCTACAGCCTGTTTCTTACACCCATATATAAGTCACAGCTTTCATCAACATACTATTGCACCATCTGTAATTTGCCTTTTCTCCCAGAATCTCTACTCTCCACACAGGAACCCATTGAAAAGTTGCCACAGATAAGTTATGTTCAGCTAACACCTCCATACCCATAAGGAAGGCTCAGAAACAGATTGTCCTTGATGGCATGAACATTTTATGTTGTCAGCATAGCCAGAAGACAATGCTTCTGTGCAAAGGAACTCTGCTCCGTCACTTAAGGTTCAGCAGTTTAATGGCATCTTTTCATGTTTGAAAGCACTGCCAGCACCTGTTAGAAAAGATTTATCTTACCTTTGCGATCTATCCCTGCCACCTGATCCTCCGCTATGATGAATGAAAACATGACCTTTTTAATTCTCTTATCATATGAGACAGAGCAGCTGTCTCACATTTTTGAAACATGTTTATACTATCTAAATTAATCTAAATCTAATTACAAGTACTTTGGCTTGAAAAAAAGAGTTTCCACAGAAATTACAGCTGCTGGATGTAACTGTAATATACCAAGAAAGAAAAATACTTCATGTCTAAGAAGTATTGGTGAACAAAAGGATAAAGTATTTGCTCAGCAAAACAAATAAGTCTGTGGAAAGGAGGCTGTAGCAGTTTTTCCAAATGATGGTGCTGTTTCCAGTTTATTTCTGCTCTAAAAGAATTACTTGACATAGACTGCACCAACATTCAAGGCAACCGGCATAAGAATAGTTATGGAGGGATGAAGGCCCACAGCCTGGCATTCCCAAAAGGGACAACCGCTGGTCCTGGTGACTGCCTAGAGCTCCTTCCTGCCCCCTAAATCAAAGCTGTCCTACCAAGTGGTCAGGGCTCTGAATGCAGACTATAGGCACCTTCTGTGTTTGCAGTCGGTTTAGGTGTTTGCTTTATATGGCATTTTCTCAGCTGCAAAAGACTACAGACCTAGTCAGGGGGAGCCCTTCAACCTGATGCATCTGGAGAAACATTTATATTATTTGTCATGGTGATTTCATTCTGTTACCAACAAACTAAAAACAGGAATAATTTTGATTCACAGCTGTCCCCAGCAGCAGAACAGGAGTACCCAGAGTGAGCTCTGGCCCATGCTCTCATTTCCTCATATTCACTGACAGACAGGAATGGAAAGAATGCCTGTCCCCAGTCTGCAGTCCTCTCTTTGATGGTCTGGGTCCATGAAGGGACACCAGCTGCTCAGTGCTGGCAACCTATAGTGGGTAGGAGGTAGAAATAGGAAGTTCTTGTCCCACCAGGACTCCAGAGTATGAGATGCACAGCTAGCATGTGAGCTTAGAAAAATTATAATGAACACGCAGCAGACATCCAACAGAAATTTCTTTTAGTGAATTTTCAAGAGGGGAAGAGGGGCCAACTGCATATCTGTGTCCAGAGCTACTTTCTGACTTAGACAGATTTGACCTTTTTAAAGGGCTTTAAAATGTAATACTTTGTTTTGCTGCTGGCATCTCCTTGAATGCCTGCTTCTCCTCCTCTTTCCTTATCTAAAAATTACTCTCTAAAAACCTTCTCTTTGAGATACAGACATCTCTACCCTGCCAGCCCCTACCTTTGTAAACACAGGGTTGTGACCAGACCCGGTGGAAGCAGGTCTGTTGCACAGCCCATGAAAGTGCTCTGTTTTTGTTCTTCGCACAGGGAGCAGAGCTGCCAGCCCCACGTGGCACAAGGCACTTTCCTCAAAAAACTCAACACTAAAACAGGCTGCTAGAGTAGGGATTACTTGCAGCTGACTTTCTACTCTGGCATTTACGACTTCTGCCAACCCAGGAGCTTGCCTTCCAGCATCTTCCTGGAAATGGGCCGAGACCATCAGCAGCCACAGAGGTGGGTGTGGTGCCTGGCCCTATAGCTAAGCAATTACTTTCTGTCCTCTGCTGCATATTAGGGGGAAGGGGGAAGAGAGAGAGCACATGAGGGACATGTGCCAGAGCTATACCAAGCTTCAGATCCATTTGTAGGAGGAAAATAAGAGACATGGCAGAGAAAGCCCTGCAGCAAACTCTCATGCCATGGGCAAACAAAAAGGGACATGGTGAGGGCAGCACCCCATGTCCCCATGGCACACAAGGCCAGCAGCACAGGAGGAGTCTCCCACATTGGAAGGATGCTGACACCTCCTGGAAACAGTAATGTGGATCTCTATGAGGTAAATGTTGAAGAAAAATTTTTAAAGGGAAAAAAAAACACAAAACAAAACAAACAAACAAACAAACAAAAAACTAAAAAAGAAAGGACATGAACTAGAAAGAAGGTATGAACTAGTAATTTCCAAATGAGTGCTTATCTAAGGTACAGACTTTAACAGGACCCACAGCCACATTTTTATGGCTACTGCTGTGATTCATTTTTTATTATCTTTAACAAATTCAACTATAATTTTAAAAAGATTAGGCTATTAGCCTGGTTACCTTAAGATAACTCATAGTTTCAATAGCACAGAAAATTCTTTTGTTGTAGGTATTTCTCTTTCTACTGCTACAGGTTTGAAGTTCTCCTCTCATTTATTTTCCATCAACATCTATTTGAGTGTATTTAGAGTATGTTATAGACTGGCAGAAATAAACTATAAATAAAAAATGGAAGGCGCTATAAATAAATGTGGACTAAATCTAAATAAATATGGAAGGCATTTGTACATCACTTCTCTCAAAAAGAAGAGACCATCTCCCATGCAAGAATCACAGAACTGTAGGGTTTGGAAGGGATCTCCAAAGATTATCACAAAAATTTGAGCATATATTGGATGTTGTTTGGTACAGGTTGGAAGGATATTTTCTATGACTATGTTTTCTGAGCTGCAGGTTGCATACGTACAGCATTTGTCTTTCCAGTGTTGACTTCTAGCATCTGCAAGATATTACAGTCATTCCCTTAGTAATCATTTGGCAACCCTCTTCCAAAAATAAGGGATCTGCTTATGTTTAGGGCAGCAGCCTTCAAATCCTTTTAAACAAGCTGTAAGGAATGAGTACTAAAGTGTTACTTCTAATACTGCAGCTAGAGCATTTTGACTGTGTAACACAGCAGTGCATCCATGCTCATGGCTATCAATCCTTTATAACCTCTGTTTGGTTTTGGCATCCTGCTATGTACAATTCTACACTGACATATCAAAACACACTTAATAAGGGGACTGATATGAGAGAATAATGGAAGATTTCCTTTTTTTTTTTTTTTTTTTTTTTCCTACTAAGTAATAACAATTCATATATAATTGATGCCATTACAACAAATGCAAAATGCTTAGAAGAATTTATAGCTCCATGTAGTAAAGACCATTAATGTGCTTTTTTCAGCCTAGGAAAATAAGACATGAAGAACCAAACCTGGGTAATTAAAAATGCTGGAAGATGGAAAACATTGCACAAATTATCCTCTCTCTCTCTCTACCTAATGTGGTTGGGGTTTGCTTATTTGTTTTTACTAAGAGGTAATATAAACCACAAAAATGTCAGACTTGTCAACCCAGTTTTTCCATTCAGAAGATTTGTGCTGCATTTCTACCTCATTTCATGGAAGGCACACCTCAGAAACTGCAGCAAAGAATGAAAGCCATCTTGTGAAACTTGAAAGGGTCCATGCTCTGCAAAGGGCAAATGTTGAATACAATATATTTCCTGGCAGTCTCAAAGAAGTAACGTTACAACTTCTATTCACTGCAGGAAACACAGAGTTCTAATAGGGAAATTTGGAAGAAAAAAATAAAAGAGAAAGAGAAAAAAAGAGAAGTTAATTAATATCCTAAGTTTAGATTTAATTTTGATGAAGTGTAGTTGTTTTTTTAAAAAATGAAACAGAGATGTGCTTTTTTCCAGTCCTCAGAACACAACATATTTTCCTGCTATTGCATAATTTCCTGCTTCTTTGGTAAATTTTGGATTCTACTTGAGGAAAAAATTTGCAAGATTAAAAGCTCAGCTACAGACCAGTTCAAATTTACTTCTGCTGTGAATCCTCAGAAGTCTGATTCAACTGTATCAAGAATATAGGTGGTATTACTGTTATTCGTCATGAAGTTCTGAAAAGCAACACTGACAACAAAAACAATTTGACCTACAATATTATTGTTTTGCCTTTTTCATTATTAAATGTTGTTAATCACTGACTTACTAATAAATACGTAAGATAGTATGAATTAAAACACATTAATGAGGATTACTAATGAGGGTTAATATTTTTTAATCAATGCAATGGAAACCTCCGCATCTTGATCAATGATATTAGCCAGTAGTTTTGAAAACATCCTGCAGCTGGATTCAATTTTCAATAGTAAAACAGATTCAGTATGAAGTATTCATATCTTAATGTAACCCTACTTCAGAGCAGTTAGATTTGGAACTGAGCCATTGAAAAGATTTTTCAGCACCTTAAACTCTTTCTCAGGGGAGCTGGAATTACATCACATTAGCACCTTTAAGAGCACAGGTCAAAAATGCTCTTTTTGTCTTGGGAGTCATCTATACATGAAATCTGATCTAAAATCTCCTGCCAGCTCAGCTTCTCTAGGGAAGCCTGGATCATGTTCAGACCTATCTGAGCAGATGTGGGTGGACTTGACAACACACTGAGAAGTTGGGCAGTCAGTGGTCCTGTTGGCTTGGAGCTTCTTGCTTTGTTCTGTAGCTAGAGAAGCACTTCCAACAAATGAGAAAGCAGTTTTAATTTTAACAGATTAATGAAATTCAGTGCTTTCAGACAGTTAAAGGGCAGAACAGGTTTCTCCAGACTAATAAAGTACTTTAGACCTGTGTCTTTCCAGAATTCTGGCTATCAGTTTCAAATACCACGTCTCAGTTTCAATATGTACAACAAAAACAGGTTACATGCATTGATTAGATTAAAACTCACCAGTACTGCCATGAGTGGATCTGCTAGCCCTAATACGTAGAGAAGCAGAACTATTTATTACAAATAGCTTATCTTAATTGTGCATCCAATATCCTCATCAGAAAGTAATTTCAGCTTCTCAGATGAGAGAAAATCTGTTTGTTATTCACAACCCCCTGACAGATAACATAGGAAAATATTTTTTCTGTGCACAGTCAGTTCCAAAATTTTTCCTCCAGTTATTCTTCCTTCATGCCACGTGGACACATAGGCTACACAGTAATTGTGTGTATGAACTGAACACTTAGTAATAGCTTAATGAATGGGGATAACTACCTACCGGTCATTATTATTCTTCTAAAAAGCTAATAGCATAGGCATTCTTCATTAAAGGGCAGGCTGTGATGGACTACTGCTGAGATGAATGTTCACTAACACTGTTTTTTGCAATAGTTGATCGGTTCTGAGCAGTTAACTGTATTTACACTGGGAAGACAGAAACTACAGCTGAGGGAAAAGCGTCAGGCAGTGCCAATTTGTCCAGCTATATTTTATTCCCTACTAACTCTCTATTTATTATTATTATTTTTAATTATCTCTCTCTACTGAGAATTTCTGATTTCTTTAAAGTATTGGAGGTTAAACTGACAGTATTTCTGTTTGATCAGCTGACTTAAAAAGAGCTACTATGTGTCTCTTCTGCTTTACCCTCTTCACTAGTAACAGTACTAGCTCAAGATATTCCCTCATATACCTCCAGTGACAATGCACCTAATAGAACTTTGCCCTCAAAAAGAAGGCTTGAAAATGGACAGTTGAAAGCAGAGTTTTACCAACTCTGTGTCAAGTCAAATTTATGTCACTGCAGCTCTTCCCAGTAGTATGATACTGGATTTTTCAGGTCCCAACCTGGGACTGGCATGTCGCCCAGCTGTCTGGTCAGCCTGGGATCAGACCCTGCCTTGGGATAGCCCATGCACAAACCACGAACACCCCTTCTCCTTCTTTGTTGTCTAAATTCAATTCACAGCAATTTTGTACAAGCAGCCATTGTAAAGCAATGGCTTTACATGCCATTTACATGCCAAATGTCAGCAAACATTTTCCTGTCATTTAGCATTTAGCCCTCCCAGGAAGACTCTGGAGCCAACACTTTCAAGAAAAGAAATGCAAGCAGAATCTACTCCCTTTCTACCCTTATACAGAACACAACCAACTCTAAGAAGTCAGCTGCCTTGTGAGACTGGTGATATTGGGACTGGCTTAGTGGGTCATGAGCAGCAGAGCTGTGTATATCAGTCAAGCTGGGGGTTTTTGCTGGAGCAACACTACTGCTGTCACATGGTCACCCTTCTGTTAGGTCTTGCTGTATGCTGTGGAAAGCTGTCAAGATGATATGGGGCTTGGAAGGCACTGAAAATACAAAAGCTTTCACAGTAACCTCACTGGCTGTCATGCGAGGAGATAGGGATGAGCAATGATATTTCTCAGAGAAGGATGGAAGGCTTAAAGCTAACCAGTGCAATGTACAAATAGGAGCTCAAGAGTTCAACATGACATGATGAGGCAAAGCAAGCATATCAGAGCAGTGGTGGGAGCTGGAGGAGAGTTCGAGATTAAATTTTTGCCAGAGTAGTAATTAATATAACATCATTAATTTTTCTCAAAGCACAGGGGTGTCATTTGTTGAGTTGTTTGCATTTCACTGGTCCCGAGCAACACTTACCTTTCTCTTGAGTGAAATATCACCTTAGAAGTTAAGTGCAGCATTTGTAATCACAGTAAACACAGCCCGTGAGACTGCGCAGGCACTATGACCTCTACACATGGTGCAAATCAACAATCATGCATCTCAGCTTCTCCATCTGAAACACATGGATAACATCTCTAATCTCCTTCTCTGGCACATTGCAACCCATTGACAGTTGCCTATAGGTCCCAGACATTATTATATTTTAACTACTCTTAGGATAATCTGGGGCCCTGACTTCATTCTCATTTTTGAAGAGTATTCTCTTCCCCTGAAATACATGTGTAACCTTCCAGCTGCCTTAAGGGATTTGTTCCATTTCTGTTGCTTATTGAATCTGCCATGAAACCCAGCATACAGTTCCAAGGTACTACAGCAAAGTTGATGACTCGCTCAGTATACCCATCTGTACTTCGAATGAGGCAGATGCCAAGTGGTATATCCTAAAAATTAACATAAACAAAACAAAACCCCAAACAAATAACAAAAAAGATGTAGATCTCCTTTGGGATCACACCAAATCTCAGAAACATGACAAGCATCTCGTCTGATTCCCTTCTCTAAGCAGACAACTGTGTGATGTGCTGGGCTATAGCGATGAAGGTCAGTTCTAGAGTAAATCTAGGAATTTTTTATATGATTAAATTATGTTTAGTTTCTGCTCTGCATATGCGTGTGGGAGGTTATTTACAACTTTCAAACCACACTAAGCTGCATTTAGAGATTCTTTACTTCAGACACTTATTTTTTCTATCCCTGCCCTCTAACTTCTGATAAGAACAAAGATGACATAAATTCACACTTCCCAGCACACATGCTCAGTAATTAAATAGCCTGCTATGGTTTTCTAGCAAATATTTTTGCACCTTAATGCAAATATATATATGCTGAAGTGTCCAAAGCCAGTTACTTAATGATTTACTTATTATCAGATGGAAATACTTAAAATGAGTCCATATCCCTTTATAAATGTGAGTTTCTCACTTTCTAAAGTTTCTCACCTTGTGACTTCAGGAAAAAGATAGAAAAATGAGTTTCACTGACATGAACTCTTAAGTCATAACAGACTATTTCCACAGTGTAATATAGCTCTTGCTACCATTTTCTCTCAGTGTTCCCTGGTTCGCACGGATTAAGAAGTGGTGAAACAACACAATTTTTACAGGTTTGGTTGTCTGGCATATTCACTATTTATTTAAGCTGGCAATTAATGAGAAAGCAATTTCTCTCTCTCTCTCTCACCACCTTGAAGTGTTACTCCCATCATCCCACATCTTTAAAAAATATGTGCATAACTGAAGCAAGAGATTGTGCTAGTTTGAACTCTAAACACAACTTAATGCCCATATTAGAATGTAATGGTAGCAAAACCTCTTCTTTTGTGCACAATTCATTTCCTTGTACCCTTGGAAATTCAGCAATAATCTTGAGGAAGAATGCCATGCTTCCAGTGACCAGGTCAACTGCAGTATTCCTATCCAGAAAAGCCCAGAAATCTTGCTCTACATCAGGATGGCTTCACAACATGGGGAAGTTAAGGCTAGCCTCTAGTGAAGCCTTATGAGAGCTAAGCTTCCTGCAGGGCCAGGTGGCAAGCACAAACAGAGGGACGAAAGCTCTCAAGGTCTTTCTCACTCTAAGTTCTGGAGAGTCTGTTTTGTTTTATAGTTTTGTTTCTGCAGGAACAGACACTTCAATATCCATGGAGATGACATTAGAACACCATGAAATCCTAACAAAGATAACTATTGTGGTTTGCTCTGAAAAAAAGAAAAACAGATGTTTATTGAAATGTCAGCCAAATGACTGATGTGTCACTGAGTCTGAGAGCAGAACTGTTTCAAAAGTAATAATTATGAAAAAAATGATCACTCATTGCTGTGGAATGGTGGCTAGTGGATCCTTACAGGAATGGTCAGTTTTGTTCAGATCTAGACAGGGGAGAGAGATAGCTGGAATCTAAGCAGATGGAGATTCCTATTTGTTTTTAAGTGTTTAGATCCATAGGTCAAACTGGTTATTTGGAAGGGACTGAAATTGATACAGGCTACTTTATAGTTCTGACATTTCTATTTCCCCAACAAAGTCCATTAGAGGTTATTGCCCTGTTTATGGCTGAGTAAGCCCATAGAGAATGTGCTTTCAGAGACTGGCACTAAAATCTGTAGCATTTCTTCATTTTAGCAACATTTATTAGATAATTCCAATTACTGGTTGCTTTTGCAGTTTCAGATGGGATTTACATTTACAACTCAGTTCCCATCATGCTTTACAGTAGAGCACTTTCTCTATTATTTGTCATGTGTCCTTCGCTCTCTCCCTCCATTCTGTCAGATTGATAGTGCTTAGTAAATCACAATTTTGCAGCCTGACTCCATAAATTTTAGCCACACCAGCTTTGTCCAAATGTCACAGAAGTGCTGATAGTGCTCTCTGAACCATGAAGAATGAATGCTTAAGCCACAGCCTGATGTGATTATGTATTTAGTAAATAAGACTAAACTAGAATGCACCAGTCAACTCCGATTTCAAGAACTGTAGGCGCAAGGCTTCATGAATCCACTCTTGTGGCTGAAGCATGCGTATGTGATTTGGGAGAGAAAAGAGAAGGGCACACAAAGGAAACAGATTTTTCCCTACTAATAAGTGAGTGGTGATAGCACCTATGGAGCCCCCCTGGCTGCAATATATTGTAGGAGGAGAGGACTCTGTCAGAAATATTACATTGCTTACACACCACTTTAAACTTCTCAGATTTGAACCAAATCAGTTGGGCTCCCAACAGTGTATTGGATGCTAATTTCAGACAACAAGTAAAACAACAGTTTAACAATCTCAGAGTGTTCTTGAGAGATTCCTAAACAGTGATTGACTGGTCTATTCATCCTTCCCTGGTTAAAGCTGTTTGGAAGATCAGTTAATTATGTGAGGTTTTTCATGGTCAATGAAGTTTATAGTTGGGTACCTTACTCTTATGCCTCACTGATTTGTTTAGAAGCCCCAATAAAAGGAATGTAACAAATATAGTTCTATATTTGTGGAGGAACAAATCAGCAATTACTGAAAGGCAAATATAACTAGATGTGTTTATCAGACACCCACTTTAGTATTAAAGCATAAATAGCTTGTTTGCTTTAAGTTACATTTCTAACTTTTGCCAGGAATCACATTAGCAAACTAAGGAACCTTTGCAGGTTTGCAGTGGGTATGGAAAACTGCATTTGCTCACTTTAAGAACCTAAAGAAGTTACACAAAATTGTCCTTTGCTTCTGTATTCTTATAAGCTGGTGTATAAAAAATAGGAAGAAAATGGCCCCAAATAACTATAACAGCATACAACAAACTAAGTATGCCTCTGGATAAAGACCCAAAGGCATCTGCAATATAACTAGTTAGCAATGAACTTCCAGGTGGTCAGCATACTTGCATGTGATTAAATACAATTAATTCCAACTCATTCATCCCTTTCTGGTTGCAAACTCCTGATTTCCAATAACTGAGAGCTGCATTGTCAGAGGCCTACAACACAAAGTGTTAAAATGTATTTTATTACACTTGCGTGGGATAAAATGACAACTCTTATGAGAGATCTGTATCTGGTGCACTATTCTCCAAAACTCAGGCCAGTTATTAATAATGCTAAGTAGACCAGCTTTAGTAGGAGTTTGGACTCGATGATTGCTAGAGGTTCCTTCATTGTCCCTACCATAGTTTTCTTGATATTGAAGAAATTAAACAGGTAACTAAGTAGAGGAAAAAAAAATATATACTGGTAATGGATTTACACTGAAATTTGAGAGTGTTTCAGATAAAGAGCTGCTACATGTAATCATGATTATATGATAAGAATGATTTTGTTAGATGACTGGATATTTTAAGGTTCTTCCTAGGAGGATATTTTAAAAGTCCAACTAGTTGTCATGAGGCTAAGTAGCAAGCAGAGTTCACAGCAAGGTACATCATAGGGCATGAGATGGAAACGGGGGGGCTATTATCACCGTCACATCCCGAAGAAGCCCCGCTACTGCCTATATGTTTACCCCCTCCGAATACTACAAGGTTCAGCCTCGTTAGCATCTACAACAGGTATGTAATTCACATTTATGTCTGAAGGAAATGCTAGCTAATGAGATATTCTTCATTACCTTTAATCCATAATCATTTACCATATCCCAGGCTCTCTTCAGAATCAAACACCAAAGCAAAAGCTTGTGATTACTACCATCAGTTTTAATCCTTAGGTTGGTGAGTTGGGTCATACCAAAGATTCTCTGCTTTGCAGAGAGTATGAGAGGAAAGGTTAGGACATGACGTCGACCCAGAATTGTCAATAAAGAAAAGAATACAAAAATTAATTTCTTTCTTTAACACCTGTTGTAAAAGTGCAAACTTTATCAGGATAAATCAGGAGAGTGGAGGATGAGAAAAGGGCATCATATTTCATGCAAAATTCAGCCAGGATTCATATATATGCTATTGAGCATTCTCCTGGAAAGGAGGCATGCCTCTCCTAGTATTCTGTTGTGGTTGTGGAAAAAGATCATCTTAGTTTTAGTAACTAACTTGAGAGAAAGGTTCACAGCTGTAATTTCATTTTGGGGTTAAATGCCACACTCTTACTCCATTTCATCCTTTCCTGCTGCTGCTTTGGAGACTCCTGGCTTAATGTGCTATCTTTCTGAATTTACTTCTCATATATTTAACCATTCCCACACCCAATGCACACAGGAGCCTAGTCCAAGAGGTGGGAGCTCCATGTGTTCCTGCTGCTAATACAGGATATGTTATATCTCTATGCCTACAGCCTTGCTATAAACCATGCGATTTTAATGACCTTGCTCTGTGTGAATTGGGCCCATTTAGGCCAAAGTTTCTTGATAAAACAACTGTCTCCAGCAACCCAAGTGCTGTGCAAATCTGGGCTCACAGTGTGATTGCTGAAAGCTTCTGTGTTTCGAGTCACTAAGCTCCAAATATTCTTCAAGGGAATCCAGGCACTATTCCTGTAGAATGTGTTGTTTCCCTTTGAAAAAGTCAGCATGAGCTCCCTTAGAAATCAACAGAAACTTTTCAAGTAGAATGGACAACACCTACTCAGCTAATCTTATTGCTCAGGGAACAGAAGTACTGCTCCCTCTTGTCTCCATTTTCCCTGAATCAGGCGCATTGGATTTGCTCCTGAACTCCTTCATCTGCCTTAGAATATGGATGAATAAAACTTAAAATGGGGTTTTAAAAATTTATGCTAATTTCATGCAAGTGTGTAAAAGCTTACCCATAGGAAAAATATTTCTGGAGGAAAATTTATGTCCTCTTTTTATTTTAAGTGATTTAAAACACAAGAAAGATATGCCACAAAGTCTATTTTTAACAAAAGAAAAGGACTTATGTATTCAAGTCTCCTTGTATACTTTACACATAGAATGAAACTATGTTAGTCTTACCAGAGAATTACACCTACAAAACCTATGTTTATGGTGTTGAGATTGGAATTTGATACATAAGTGGCTCAGCAGATGTGTTTGTGATCTCTGATCTAAAAGAAACACATAGATGCTTTTATTTTCTAGAAGCCATGATTTGGTGAGGAGGTGCCTGATAACATCACTGCAGGAGAGAAACGAATTTGCTTGGGTTCAATGATTGTTCACTGCAATGATACATCTCAATTCCTCATCAAATCATCCTTGACATCAAATATCTAACATCTGCAAGTGTTCTATGTAGAAGAAAGCTGTGGCCTAATAGTTAGATGAATATTCAGTCTTAAGAACAATTTGTTTTAATAAAATATTAGGGAAAACTTCAAAATTATTAATCTATGTTTTTCATTTTAGCAATTTGATCTGTGTATTTTATTTCAATTTGGAAAAACATTTAAATCTTTCAAATAATACAAAGACATTCAGACTGTTCTTCAGCATTTAAGATTGCTAAATGTCATCGAGTGCTCATCCAGCTGCTACATGCAACGTGATGCCAGCAAAAACAATAGCTGTATTTATGAAATATGTTATTGTAGTTTCCAGCTCACAATTCAGAGACTTATGGTAGAATCTAACTTATGTGCCAGCATGCATTCAGTTGCTATTAATCCGTAGTTTGAAATGCAGGACAGTTTTTAATATGATGTATTCTTCTTCGTAAACTAGTGAACTATTTTTGTAGGTATAAGCTAACCTAACTATTTACCAGTCCACTAATTTCAGTGGCAAATGAGATTGTCTAATCTTAGACTCTGTCTTAGAGCTTGTCAACATTCCTTCAGGTAAGTTTTCAGCAGTACATGTATATACTGGTCTCAGAATTTCTCCCCTCCCACAAATCTCATTTGATAATTAATCTCTCAGCGACATGGCATCTTCCAAAATTCCTGACACATATGAGAAAAAGATTCTCAGCCTGTCATCCTGGCTACATTTTGTTCACTTGCACACAGATTGCACCAGTTTTCATTCTTTATGGACATAACGATGCTCAGTAAGTCATAGTTTTGCTGGTGAATGGCAGCTTTTTGTCATGGGCTAGAACTATTCACAAAGTGATATTTGCCCACTTCTAATAGTGCTGAGTGAACTCCATAACATGGATTGGACAAAGCAGTTATGCAGGGTTGATTATGAAGCCCACATTCTCCAAGCAATTGTGCATCAGATCAAATTCTTACAGAACACCAACAAATAATTTAGCCTGTCTGGGATCTCTGGAGTGCCTCTGAACAGCCCTTCTTTTCTCACATCCATGCAACCTAGAAACTAAAGTCAGAGTTTGACCTCCAGCAGCTGCCAGAGGTGCTCTATTTTGAGAGGCTCTCAGGTAGCCTGTGAGATACCTCAGAAGGAGCCACTTGAGAATACACCAACCTCAGAAGAGAAAAATAAGAACTGATGACACAAACTTGTTACCTAATCCCTGTTCTGCCAATAAACATAAGAATCCTGTGTCTCTTCTATCAGTAAGGCCACTGAATGCTGCAAGGTTTCTGGTTTGAAGCAAGGCCCTAAGTCCTCTCTCTATGATAACCACTGATACTAAGTTGTTCCTTCAAAAGCAATAGTCATACAAACCTCAACAAAAGTGAGGAAGTAAAATTGTCAGGTCCATTAAGCTATTTCAGTAGTATTACCATTGCACTTCAATGCTACAAGAAGGCTGTCATTACACTTTTCACTACACAGAGAAATATCTAAGAAAAAGCCACCGAGTATTGCTGCCTTTAAGATCTACAACACTGCTGGTTCACATCAAGAAAACTGAATTCTCAGAGCGTTCCTAATGACTACTTTCCTTTTCCATCTCCTTATCATTATGGTAGAGGCCTCTGTAGGAAAGCCTTAAGTTCAGTGAATGGCAAGTTTAATTGGATATGTACCACTCCAATATTTCTATTTTTGATTCTCTAATTAGAATAGGCAAAAGACAGATCACTTTTATACTCAGATTGCTTTGTGGACTGCAATGTTTTTCTATTCTAAAAATCACATGTCTATTTTAAGATCTTCTTCCTAAAATATTCTGTCCTGGAATCTGACAGAAGCTTTGTGAAGAAAATATACAAATGGTAATTTGAGGATTTAGGTCATTTATAATCAACGATTCAAAGCGAGACACTGAAGGCAGCTGAAACAATGAAACATGCTGAGGAAAAATGCACAAAATGGTATCTCACTGCTCAGATTTCATTGGAACAACATGACGACACTTCCACATTCAAGATGGGATTCCAGTATTACAGAAATACCCATCTAGCACCTCCACCTCACTGATCTAAAATATACATAAAATATTCACTTTAGCTAGCAGGGACAACATCAGCTTTTTCCAGTTAATCTTCATGTGAATAGAACATCAAAAAATTCTCTTTCCAGTCTTCCATGATCTGGGTCAAAAAGAGGCTGTTTCAATATGCTAACAAATCCTTCATTCCATTATACATCAACTAACTTCAGACAACAAGCACACGCTGTCATACAATTTCTTGAGAGCCTATTATAATTTGGGAATTTGGTATGCTGTCTACTCCATAAATTTGTGGATATTTTCTTTTATTTTTTTGTCCAGGTAGGGCTAAAATGCACAGAGAATATATCTCGCTTCTTTCTCTCAAATGGGTTATAAGTTTGAAAGTACAGGAATGTATTGTAAAGTAAGGCCAAAAATTAGCTCATAGTGGGATGTCAGGAATAAAATTTAAAATAGTGTATGTCAAAGAAGAAAGATAAACAGCCTATGTGTTTGTGAGTGTGTGTGTTTCTTTTCCTGGAGGGAGCAGGATGTGTCAACATGATCCTAATGAGAAATAGCAAATACATTTGCTTTCCAGTGTCTCTTGTGCAGACTGATTTGCCAGTGCCCTTCCTCACAGGCCATCATTTGTATTTGCACCTGTGCCTCTGTATAGCTGTCACTACCCTGAGAGGATGGGCTTGCATGTCTGCTTGCTGATAGCACATGAGGACAAAGGAGGGATCTCAATAACTATAGCACATAGAAACTTTACCACTCTGCCAAGATCTCACATTATCTTAGGTTGTGTCCAGTAGGATCCAGTTTAATAGAAAGGATGCTGAAGCCCTATCTGCTGCTTTGGTACAATGCATCATCAAATCTTGCTGATAAGTTACTTGCCTATCCAGTGAGAATGCTGAACAGCTAGTTAACGTGCAAAAATATGGGTTCACTCATTCTTGATTCTGTGGAGTCCTTGGCCTCTGAAAAGCAGTTTTGTATTTCAATACCAACTCTGAGATAATAAAAAGAATAATAAAACTAATGCTTATAGTTAATGAACCTAAAGCTATTTTATGATAGCAAAAACAAACCTGAGATAACATCAGGCAAAACACTATCCTTTTGTGCCTTATAAAGTCCGGTTGTCCTTTAAAATACTTTGGGTGAAATTCTGTATTATCATATCCTGAGTGAGTCTGGAAGAGCATCAGGAATTTTTCAATGGCCATAATAAAACATGATAGTATCCTTGGCTTGGAATAATTAGACAGATGGAAAGAATCTTGTTAATGCTCAGTACTGTACCAAGCAATGCAATTACGTCCTGTAGCTAGGATGCAGTTACTAATGCTTTGCAAGTTATAAAGGTATACATAATCAACAATTTTTACAGCTGTCATAAAACTGTGTTCTTAATATTCCTGAACCATTTCTGAGATGCTCTGTGCAGTACAGTAAGTAAAAATTCTAGGCATTAGTAAAGAAGAAAATTGAAATTACAACTAGACAAAATCTGCTTCAAACCCAAAGCAGACAGCACTGTACTGAGGACATATGGTATAAAACCTAGGCCACTAAACTGCATTTACAACTGACAAGCAAATTCTCAGAAGTCCAGGGTTGACATAGTCCCACTTTAAAAGCTAGAAGATGTCTTTTGCAAATAGTCATAAGGCCACCAGAAATCCCATAGCCAGACGTGCATCACCCTGCACAGCCTGGCCAGTACCTCCCTGTGTGGTGTGCCCATCTTCCCCATTGCCCACCTTGGCACAGGCTTCCTTGGTGAATAACCTCAATCTCCATGCTACGGAGGCAGATATCTCTCTATAAGTCTACTTTTGTGAAGATACAATCAGCATTCTCTAAGGGACCCTACAGTTGAAGTACTGAGCTCTCCTCGGCCAAGAATGGAAGGTCTGTCCCGAGTCCTGCATTCCAGGCCCACATGGGTCTCACTAGCAGATGGCCATCCCAAACCAATACAGGCATTAAGAGAGAGGGATATCTGTATGGAATAATACTTGATGCACACAGCCAGCAAAATTGGAACCAGATTCAAAAATCACATGCTGGAAAAATAGCTGTGAAACAAAGACATTTGTTGGCTATGTCATTGACTCTGGATTACAGATACAGATCTGCCGTGTACAGCAGGCAATACCACAACAGTTCCGTTATAAAAGGAAACTGCATAACTGGCATTTTGGCTAGTTGTACCTCCACGTGTAAATACAGATTTTCCAGATCTGCATCTTCTTGTAAAGTGCATTGAATTATAGTTGTTATCACAGAATTATCACAGAATTATAGGGGTTGGAAGGGACCTCTAGAGATCATCGAGTCCAACCCCCTTATTCTATTTTTCTATTGTTCTATTTTTCCTGTGCTTTAACATATATATATATATATATATATATATATATATATATATATATATTACATCCACAAACTTTAAAAGAATATTTTCTCTCAAAGCTCTCTTTTGCTTACCACTTTAATTTCATTAATTCAAAAGATCTGCTTTAGAGACGAGGAAGTCAAGGAAGAGATTAGAAGCTAGGGCTGAATACTCTTTATCGCACATGGTAGCATTATTTTTCTGGAAGATTACACACTTTTCTAGTAATAGTTTTTCCATTAATTTCAATCTCGTAACAGCTAAGCCATGAACTGCTGATTGCCAGAACCTCAGTTACAATGTATTTATGCATATAACGATTCATTGTTTAAATTTAACAAGTCATTACATAACAAATATTCTACTAGCTATTTCAAATTATCTTCCTACATTTCAGTATGCTGATGTAATTCAGTTCATAGTGGTATAAACCATATTGTCTAAAGAATATTTCTTAAGAAGCCATTGAACTTGCTCAGATGTTTTTTTCTCAGCCATATTAATGAAAATGTCAAGATCTTAGGTGAACAAGAATCATTCCTATACATTGTTGTTTAAAATGTATTTTGGCTGGCATTGTCTTACAGCTTATTTAAACAATAGTTTTCCCAATTCATGTTTTGCCTTCCTGTGCTGCCAGAATTCTTGTCGTGAGCAAGCTAAGGGACACAATTAACATGATCTGAGACAGCAAAGGAATCAGAATACCTCAGGTATCTTCTTGCACTGAACTCGAGCAGCATCTTTATTAAATAATTTTCTAATTGAATCCATGCTGCATTTATTCTCTCATAAGAGAAAGGAAGATGTCAGATAATTGTGTGCTTCATGCCAGGATGGAAGTGATTAGATAATTATATATTATCAAAAGCAGAATCTTCTAGAGAAATTGTTCCTGTGGGCACTTTATCTGTTGTCCCTTTCTTTTCAGAGCTTTTGCTTAGTAGAAATATGCCCTCAGGCTTTTCTTTAAAAGGCTAACTGCACATTGCTATTGGAGAGCCGTGTTTCACACATACCAAGGAGAAATTAAATATAAACCAAAACACAAGGGGGGGGGGGGGGGGAAGGAAACAACAAACAAAAAAAGCAGAGAAAGATTGCATGTGATGATAACCAGCAGCACTTTTGCTCACATAGTACAAAGCACACCCTACATTAATGCAGTTGCCAAACAGAGCAATTTCTATCAACCTTCAGGCATGTTCATCAGATTTTTATTTTCTTTTTTGGAAGACCTAGAATTAGCTTGGATAGCAACAAAAAAAAAAAAATCAGAGGTTTTAAGTCAATTTCACTTGCAGAGATTAAAGCAAAAAGATTAAATGAATGGCAAACATCGCCAAAATTAAAGCTAGGATATCAACATTGTCATTCTTGCTAACTTTTCCAGTACTATAAATCTTCCTAAATTACACTCAAAGGCGAAAAAAATCCAACCAAAAAAAAAAAACAAAAAAAAAACAAAAAACAAAAAACCCCCACCACATTGGCTTGATGAAAGTTATCAGTTCTTTCTAGATATTATAAATTGTGTAAAATAATTGCTAGCCTTGGGAATTCTTATCTCTTTGAATGACATGTAAAATCTATGAAATTTAATTAAAAATACATACATCATAATTGATGTGCCTAATTTTCTTCAAGAGTTGGCTTTCAGATCTAAACCATCTCATTTTCTATTTTTCCTGTGCAACATTTCTCAATTGACTGGCTTGCATAAACTATTATATTTGAGTCAGAAATAGCCAGACCAGTATCAAAGTTTCTTTCGCTGCTAAATTAAGTCACAAGCTATTTAGCACAGTACAACTGAAAATTCACAATCCCTAACTTGACACACTGAAAGCATTAAGCTCCTGATCAGAAGTCCTTTTAGAGATATCGAAGCATATTTCCAGAGGCTTTTTTCATCTAGTAGCCAAAACAACTTACATCACATTTTAGTACCCTACAAACAGACATATTTTCAAAACAAAACAAAAAGAGAGGGTGATTCTGAACAAACACATATCTTTGTTATGACAATGAACATGTTTTATGGGGTTGGAACTAGACAAACTTTAAGGTCCCTTCCAACCCAAACCATTCTAAGATATGATTCTATGTTTTGGAGAAAGGGTGTGATATCAGCACTGTTCTCTCTGTTCAAGGAACATTGACTTCACTGCAGCATAAAAAACATAATATCAAAACCAAAAACCAACCAACGAAAAAAAAACAATAGACTGTAATGCTATTGAGCAGTATGGATAACAAATTTGAAATGTTTGAAAATCTAGCCTGGATTTCAGTTTCTGATCCACTAATATTTTTTCCCCTTGTTTTACACCTACAAACCTCCTCAGCAATACTAGACATAATCCACTTCCTTAGGTTACTACGAAATCTCTTGCATACATATTAGAAAACCTAATAATTCCAACGTCTCCTCTGTGCCTTGGGTTTCCTCCCAAGAATTGCAGTGCTGACCTCCTCAAAGGCTGGCTGAAATCAAACAATGCAGTTACAGCTACTTGCATAATCTCTGTAAGACTGAAACTACTTTGTAATTTAGTTTGGTTTTTAAAAGATTTTTTGAAACAAAAGAAACTTCCCATTTTTATTTTTATTTTTTTGGTAACGCATTCAAATTCTTATGAGTTCCTCTAGCTTAAATTGTCAAAGTTACTGCATCCCTTTCTTAGCAAGTCTTGAAGTGGTTAAGATATTGGTTAGGCATTACAATGCAACTAATTAGGTCTTCAGTTACTATTGAAACTGCTTTTTAAACAGCTATCTACTGAGAGGAAAATTGTTTGATCTCGTAGTCAGGCATCAGGCACCTCACTGTTCAAAATACAGACAAGATCAAGTTTCTTTTACATTAAATGGCTCTATTTATATATAAACTATTTCCAACTAACCATTACAAAGGAGCTCATATTATCTCAAGCTATTATTTAAGACATAATCAAAAGACTTTTCCCTTTCAAAATGAAATTTGAGCCTAGATATAAGCAAAACACTTCCCAACTTTCTTTTTGTTATATTAGTAAATACTCGTTAAGAAGTTGCCTTCAAAAAGACTCCCTCTGGAATGCCTTGCGTATATTTAAAGGGAGGGTTGTTTTCTTTCTTGAGGAAAAAGGCCGCATACTTATTTCTTGTTAGCTTGAGGCACCAGCTAAAGCATATTGCTTCTCTGGGAGATGTCCTAATTAAAAATATCCTCTCAGAACAACTTAATCAGGGGAGGACTCCCGTTCTCTAGAAAGATCCTGCTATTGGTTAATTAAAAAAAAAAAAAAAAAAGAAAAGAAAAAAAAAAGGCTGCCTTAATTACAGTCTCCTGTAGCCTCTCCCCAAATTAAAGGTTATTGTCAAAAGCTCTCTGCAAGACTATGCTAAGGCAAACTGAAAGGTACAAAAATAGGTCCTGGAGTTCATGCAATTGAGACCCAGAGGCAACAGGCCTCTAGCATTATTGTGAAGAAGAAATCACTCTCATTAACACTTATTGTGCCTGCCACTTTCTGAATGAAGCCAGGAATAGAGCTGGCGTCTGTATAATTAGCTTCAACATTTTCTTTAGTAAAACAAGGAACCAGAAGGAGCCGTAACTTTTTCTGGGTCCTACATGTTCAAGAAGCCTCTAAGTACCTTCCTAGCAACACTAGAAACAAGAACAAATTCATTAACAAGGACAGCCATAATACAGCATTGCAAGGTTGATAGCTACCAGGCTTGCACTGGTAGTGAAATTTGTTCCTTGGGAAGCGAGCCACAGTACACTGGAGCAGTGTTCTGCATGAGGTAGTTGGTGCCTGAATTGTTCAAGAGGTATTTGGTCAATACCTTTAGCCATTTGCTTTATGCTTTGGTTACTTCTGAAGCAGTCAGGCAGTTGGACCCAACCGTATTAATAGGTTTACTCCAACTAAACTGTTGTTTATTATTCTACTAATTTAATTCTACCCCAGCCTATCCTATGAGATTAAAAGAAATGATTCTATGTCTCTATAAAATGAAGGAAAGGGACTGTTGTCTATACCCTTCTTATTGTAGCTGTGCTGTATGTAGGAGATAAATTAAAGCCATCTAAAGAGACCTCCAAGAAGAAGCACTCCTCTCTAGCTTCAGGTCAGGTGCCTTTACTTGCAGCACTGGATGCATTTTTAAGGGCTCCCACCCAAGAATGTACCTGGTGCAACTCCACTTGATTTGTGAAATCTGATCACAGCACATGATAATATGACTTCAGGCAGCCATGGCTCTAAGTCAGAAAGTAAAAAAAGATCATAGTGCCATAAATAACAGTACTGGAAGATCCGTGTAACAGCTTCCAGTCAGATTAGAGCTGCATTAGGTTCTGAATTTGTATGACTTTCTACCAGTTACTTTAACTGTTTGGAAGATGGTATTTATGGAGTCTGTAGGACAAAAGACAAGTCATCATCCACACTAAGATCGCATACTAACTGATCTTCTTCTGACATTAGCTCTGAACAGATTACTGTGATTATACAAAAATTATGTCTATTTTAGAGAAGCAAAGATGTTATTTTTCATTATTCTAAATCCAATCAGTGGAGTTCACTATAGCATTCACTAAGAAAGTGAGATTACCTGATCTGTTGCTTAATTTAATGGTTAGCAACCCTGCCCACAGTAGGAGGTGGGAACTATATGATCTTTAAGGTCCATTTCAAACCACATTGTTCTATGACTTTATTATTCTGTGACTAATTCTATGAAATTAAGAGCTAATCTATTCTGTGGAAGATCATGTACTTCAGTTTACATTGAGCAGAAGCTCTGAAACTTTATACATGAGTAGATAAGAAGCCTTGCCTCAGATTTTATATCTACAGAGTCCTTGGAATGATTAAATCAAAAGAAGAATATGAAGCAGGAGGAAATGTTTCCTCACCCACATTCTTTTTCCCTTTGGCCCTGTCTCAGTAGTTTCTGAAACCCCACCTCTGCTTCCCATAGAACCACACTGCATTTGTGGCTCTTTAATTCTCTCTAATGGAAAGCAGCCAAAGGAAAGTCAGAGAGCAGAATGATGAAAGACTGGAATATGCTTGCTCATTCTTCTGAGTGATTTTCACAAAAAGAAAAAACAAAACAAAAAAACCCAGCACCACCACCAAAAATCCTACATTGTGAGAAAATTTGATATTCCATAGATTTAGAAAGTTCATGTCTGGTAAGACATGAAAATTCAAGTTGGGTGCAGATTAAATTTTTAGTCTTGCAAGACTTTGGGGTCAGAACCTGAGTGCTAACGCAGCCTACAATCTAAAGAAGAAACCAGCTCACACCAGCTAAAAAGCCCCGTCTTCTTATCTTGGAATTTTACATAATTTTCTCTCTTTTACTTTTGGTTTTACTGTAACTTTTACTTTAAAAGGCAGAGTAAAGTAAATGCTCCAGTGATTTCAAACTTCAGAGAAAATTTAAATAGGATGTTTCTCTAAATACGTGCTTGTGGCTGAACAGTTTCAATTTAGATGAATTGTCACTTCCAGGGGAACTGTTTAAACAAAACAGACCTTCCCCCTGGTTTTCCAGCAACAAAACCAGTGAAGCCTTCCCAATCTTCCTAACTATACTTGAATCAAAAGAATCTGCAAGTGAGCTTGTCACTTCTATGGAGAGATATCATTTAATTGCCAGTGTTAAGATGTGTTAACATTGCTTGTTGCTGGTCATATTGCTATGATATAGACCAGGAAGAGAAATGACATTTATCCTGGCTGGTCGTAAGCATCTCCTCAGAGCATAGCATTTTCCAGAGCTTCTCAAGGAGGTTGCAGTGCATTGTGCAATCAGTGCAACAAGGGAGAGCTGATCTGTTCTGCAGTGTACCAGTGATTGCATGGGATGCTTGCTGAGCTAATGTGGAACATGCTCAGAAGCGAGCTTGCACCACAACAAAGAAATTAATCACCATTTGTTGGCATGAATCTGAAAACAATTTATCTGGGTTTGTACTGACTGCAATTATATTCGGCTTTGAGTCTCATCAGCACTTAGAGCACTCAAAATACCGTAATATAAACATAATTTAATTGGGACAAACTTTCATTAGATCTAAGTTCCATGGAAATAAAGCATGTTTATCATTGAAGTAGACTCCAGATTAAAGCAGCAGTAGTTACCTATGCCTTGTGGTTCAGAAAGCCTGCAAAGCAAGTGGAGCAATACCAGTGTGAAAATGGAATGGAATACTAACTCAGCCTGTAATCGCACCCCAGGGCTGTAGTACACCACAAATGGAGCACAGCACTGTGGGCAGGAGTAACTAATGGGTACAGCATGAACATACTTCATCCCTTACACACAAGCATTTTCTCTTTTTAAACACAGCGTGAGTAGAGGATGGGCCCAACTGCATGAAAGGACAGCAGCACAAAAGTCTGCAATCAGTTTTTCATCTGTCCCTTGGGATAAAAGTGGAATATGTGAGTCATTTTCTCTTACAATGGAGAAAAATGAATCTGACTGCATCTGGTTAATACCAAGGACTGTCCAACCCCACTGTAATTTGCCACAGACTAAAATACAATTGCGTTTCTTGAGGTGCTTTGCTATGGGTTCTGAACTCAGCAATAAAATATCATTCTTTCAGTGGAATTTCAGTTTTTGAACTAGTAAAAAAGCAATTTCACCACTAAGTGATACAGTTGTCATTCTTTCCGTGCCTCTACATAGAACAACAGCATATGGAAGCACAGGAACAGAGCCATTCAGATGCGTTCCCAGATTATCATTTTTTTTTGCTTTTTCACACTCACATTTCATATTGCAACAATAAAAATAGAACAAGAGAAAATGTTTGGGAGTGAAGCCTATGTTTAAACAAATTACACTGCATTGCTCTTTCTGACAGCCATGCAACCTGGTGGGAGACAAGGGCTCTGGGTCTTGCTATGTGAACAGCCTTCCTTTCTTTGTCAGCCTGTTTCACATCTGTGCAGATGTTTTGCCCCTTGTCATCTGACGGCTGGTTGATGCACAAGCAGTTGGCTATGTCATTTTCAATCATGCTTGATTTAGAATGCTTTAAAGTAAACTAATTCTCACTTTGCAGTAAACTTGAGCCTGAGTAGATATTTTGGGATTAAAGCAGTACTTAAAATGAGCAGATATATTGTTCTGGTTTCCTCTAAACAACCTAATGATAGAGAGGAAGCTGTGCCAACAAGCTGATAGATACCTACCTCAGAAAGCAAGCGTGGACCATGCTAATCTCAGCACACCCTATGGCTGGAAACTAGTTTTACTTGTGAACCACAAAAAAATGGGTGCAGCTGAGACAGAAAGGCCCAGTGCAAAGCTCATGAGACATGGGCCAAGCAGCCTCACTTTTCACAGGCCCATTGGGCCTACAAGATGCCTGGAAATTGCAGTCACTCAGGGCACCCCATGATGCTCTGTTACCTCAAGATTAGTGCAGCCAGGTCTCAGTCCCCTAAATTTGGTCACAGGAATGGGGCTGGCTGGCATGGAGGTGCAGATGTGATAAGACCTGCTCACTCAGGAAAGCACTGCACAGACAGGCCTCCTCTGCTTCAGGGCCCAGCTTGGAAGCACTGCCCAGTGTCCTGTCCATCTTACGGCAGGGTCTGTGCCCCATGTCAGGGGAAGAGTGCAAGGGTGCTAAGAAACAGTGACATCCCACAGGCTTGCTAGCCCTGAATAGATGCCTCCTTACAGTGGCAATGTCAAGCGGGAGCAGGGAGCCACAGTGAATGGCAAGGCCTGTGGCCAGGAGCACTGCAGGCAAGGAAAATCCAGCATTGCCTCAGGGCTAACAAACATGCCCATCTGATGTGTGGATGTGCACACACTGCAATTCCCATGCACAGCCCACAGTGTGCCAACTCAGTCTTTTATTAATCTCAACTAATAGAGAATTAACTGGGGTATAAACAGTGTTTTGTATGTGGAACTGGGCTCAGGCTCTACGAGTAAGCCCCGAACAAATGTACTTAACCCTGTGCAGCTAACTCCATCCACAGCCATGAGTGCAGGAGGTGTGCTGGGAGTAACCTGTAGGCAGACAGAACATACACCTGGAAAGCTGCTTTGCTATGGCAGAAGCAGGCAGCTTTGGATGCACTGACCCTGCTACAGAGCCAGTTACATCACACAGAATAAGCTGATCTCAGCTGCACAATAGATTTAGCCCTGATACAAAAGAAACCCACCTTGTGGGATTAAAGTCCACACCTCAAGGGAGCAGACACAGTATAGTAGCCTACTTTCCCCTCAAATCCTTCAACTCAGACTTTTCTTTTTCAGGTTCCTACTTACTCTGTGACTCTCAGTATGCTCTTGGATAAGAGACCTTCTCTCACAAAGTAGAGCTTTACACCTTCTACTATTTCCACCTGCAGTAATAGTCCAATGACAGTTTTTCTAGCATAGCTCTTGCTATGCCATAAGTCTCTTAGATGGCATCCCTTCCTCTGCCACATTAAAAATAATTTTAAATCTTCAGCTCATTCTTCTGTCCAGCCCGCAATGCCCACTGGAATGCTGGATGCTCAAACAAGCTATTCTCTCATGGTTGGGAAAGCAATAAACATCCACATGAAATAAAAAACAACAGACTTATTTCCCTTCTTAAGAATTCAAAATTTGATAAAACTTCAGCTGCAAGAAAAGAAGAAAAAGAAAATCAAAAAGAAAAAACTAACATCAGTTCTGTTGGCTCACTGTTTCCTAGCCTAGGACATGCCCATGTGTTGCCTGAAGTTGGCACTTGCTGTTGTGGTGAGAGACAGCGTGCTGCCTTGCTTGCTCAGCTCCAAGTGCAGCAGCACTTTGCCCCATAATTGGTATGTCTAAATGAAACACAGAGCAGATTTAACAGAGTGGATTGTTTTGCCACATGAGGAACAGTGCTCACACTCCAGTGATTCAGGTGGAGGGAGAAAGCTTAGAGAAGCCAAGGAGTACTTTGACCAAGATGCTATTTACATTGTAGAAACCTGTCCTCTTTCAAAAGAAGTGAATTGTAAGCATGAACATATTGTAAAAGGCAGAGCATATTGCTGCCATTGACCAGTTTTCAGATCTTCCCAGAAAAGCATTAGTCACAATTAATTCAGTAATAAAGAAGGAATATCTTACCCCTTTCTGAAGATACCAGGATCACTAATGAACTCCCAAAGGAAGTGATATCCAAGTAGAGATACTTCCATTCCAACTGCTAGGCTTTAAATGTGGTTAGGATCCCACAGATGAATTGAGCACACTGCTGCTCCCAGGGTTACACCCCTTTACCAGGTGCTCAATCACTGGTTCAGGCTGTGGACCTAATGGTTTCTATATAATGGGGGGAACATCAACTTTAACCCAGCTTGACACTGCTTGGCAACTTCTAGTCATTGTTCGTGTAATCTGCAAAAATCACAGAGCCAAATGAAAACAGATTGATAAGACAGCCATTATTTCTGCTGGATAACAACTCGATCCTGGCAAAAAGGCTTGGCAAGCTGGCAGCTCAGGAAATGCAGGAGGGAGTAAGCCTGCCAGATTCCCTTTCCTCTTCACCCACTTACTATTGAGCAGCAAGGTCATGCTGAAGAGAAGCATTTCAGCAGTGTTTTCTTGCACCTGTGTTTCCCTTCATACCCAGGACTGCTGCTTTATGGCAGTCACAGAGGCTTGACTTGTCAAAGTGTCTCTGCTCACTGCTGGCTGGGGAGTGAAGCAATCACAACTGGTGCGAGCCTCTGCTCCTCCCTAGAAAAACTGCGCTTCATTTCATGGTATTCAGCTCAGCTTTCATGTGCTGGTGTTTCATTTGCATTGCTCAAACCAGAGGACAAAATACAGAGAAACTCAGCCTTGATGGTTGTTTGAGGTATTTATAAAACCTGGTGAAATGAGATAGTCTCCCAGTAAGAGTGTAGCAGATTAATGGTCTTGTGAGAGCTATTAAGGAGCGGTGGAAAGCGCACATCAACCAGACTCATGGACAGCACAGAGATGAGCATTCAGATTACTGTTTGAAACTGAGAGCACTCCTGCAGCCAGTTTAAGCTTGGCCAGCTTCTTTCTGCTGCCAGCCTCACCAAGTGAAGGGCCAGATTCCCAAGTGTACCAGCAATGCTGGGCTGCAGCTTACAAATCCAGGATCATTACTTATATAAAAACATTCTGCTCCCATTTTTTGTCTACAAATAGCTCTATGTTTCTACCAAGCACAGTTCCAAAATGGGATACCTGTATGGGAGATTGGTAATCACAGCCTGAACCTCTGATTAATCAGCTGAGGCAAGTGTGGGGTCAGCTGTGGGAGCACAGGTGAGAGTGATGTAGCTGTGCTCCCGGAAGGGGTGGAGCTCGACTCCATCCCCTCTGAGACCTCATTTAAGGGCTGACTCCCACTGAGGCAGCATTTCTTGGAGATCACTCACCAGTGAGGACTGCTCCAGCTTCTTCAGCCAAGGCACCACTACTGGTGAGTTTTCCTTTACTTATTCCTTTTGTACATTTGCTACCATCTGTATATTAACAACCAATACAGATACCATTAAGTAATCTTTAAGCTGAGCTACAGGTAAGTGTTCTTTTTCCTTGTCTGATTTGTTTAATATTGATCAACATATAAAATATTATAAAGATACAGTTTCTCTGTTTGGAAATCCTCAAACCACAAATGGCTGGAGAGCACTCAGGACAAAAATCATTAGTTTACCTTGATCTTGCATTCTTCTCTCTCTATCTGGTATTGGTCATTTCTAAAGGCAGATTGATGGGCTGGAGAGATCTCTGATGTCCCAGAGTGACCCTTCTTAAATTTATCATCCCATCTTGGCTGAGAGACTCACCCTTTATAAAAAAAGGCTTCATGTAGATGAGCTGTCAGCACAAGCCAAAAAAGCATTACAACAGCAATCCAGGTGCAGATCCTACTATCTATCCCTCAAATGTGTGTGCCCTTCAAGTACTGCAATAGAATCAGCAAAACTGAGTGTAACTCAAGGAAGGAGTCTCTATGCCATGTAATTAAGAATGCCCTTGAATAGGGCATTCTTTTAATTGCACATTTAAAAAAGGTAATTAACAGAAACTTTTAAAAAGCAACTTAATCCAACCTTCTCTTGGGAAGTCTCAACCAATGGCAAGCAGACTGAATTAGCAGGTGGGTTGCTATTGGGACTAACACCACAGAAGAGCCAGAGGGAAGGCATTTCTGCCCTGTGTCTGGTCTGCAATGATCACCTTTGGTGGACAAATAGGGACTCTTGCTCTTAGTTACTCGCCCACTATAAATCTCAAGGTTTGCTCTAATAAGAAAGTTACTGGATGTGGCAATGAGTGAAATGTGTTTTGAAGGCTCCTGAGATACCTGTCTTGCCCTCAGGCTTTCTCCCATGTAACCAAAGTTTGTACCTCAAACCAGATGGCTCAGTCCTATCTGGCTTGTGAAAAGAATTCTTTGGACACCGTACATACAAAAGATCTCAACTGGAATCAAGATGATGATCTTCAGAAATAGACTGATCCCTCGGTTTGTCAAAAGACTGACAGTTTGCCAAGGGAGACATCAAAAGTTAGCAGAGACAGGATCACTCACGGTGCATTGTATTCAGTTCAGAACGTTACATCAGAGTAATGATTACATAAGACAAAAAATGGTATGAAATATGAAATGTGGGATGCATGCCGACTATTGCTTCTCACAGCATTTGAAAGGTCTGGATCTTCCTACAAATGTCAATCACGTTCCTGGCTAAGTCTGATTTTTTTTTTAAGAGGGATTTCTGAAAGAACTGCTTGCAGCAGCATAATGAATACGACTACATACAGAGCTCTCTCATGTGCTGTGCTTCTCAAGTACATGCCAGATCTGACCTCAATGTCCCATAGCCGCAGCGGTGCATCAGAGTGCCCAACCTAATACAAATCTGCTGTCTGACAGGCTCCAAATCTGAGCTGACTCATCTCTGATGGCTGGCCAGAGAGTTAGAGCTGGCTGTGCCCAGCTGTGTGGATAGCCTCCAGTGGGTTATGCTGCAAACACAAAGAAAGCAACTAAAAAAAGAAGGAGATGAGTTAATGCTAGACAACAGGTTATTCAAGGCAGCAGAACTGCCTAATGCTGGGAGAGACCCAGCAGCTTTTCCTGGCTTTGTTTTTGGCCTAATTGAAAGAGCAGGAATGTCTTTACCTCAGTACTGCTCTTGTCTTTTCTACAAAGTGTTTTAAGTTTAACTGGTAAAAAGAAACATCTTATAGAAGAGCAATGCAGAAAATCACCAGTTTAAATATTACATCATAGTTATTAGAGCAATATCAAGCACTAGCCATGGCATTTTATCCAGATAAAAGCTGAATAGGACTGTTCTTTACTTGGGCAACACAAAAGAGCAAGCTGAATGGCCAGTATAATGAAAAATGACAGAATAAATCATAATAAAAGTCCACTTTATCTTTATCATATATGAACAAAGCACAGAATTTTAAGTAGTCTACCTGAGAGGTTGCTTATTGTTTGCCAGGACATGGCAAGCACAAAACAGCTGTGCATAAATCAAAACGGAAAGGAAAATAATAACTATATTACTTACCTGATTTGTATTATTACTCTCCCTCCAGGAGATGCTGACCGAAAACAGGATGCATTAAAGAAGGTAAAACAAAGATCCCTCCTCACTCAAGGACTTATTTTGTTTTGTCCCCAAATCAATCCTGTCTGGAATTTCACTGTTTTCAGCTTCATGGAGGAACCCTTAGCATCACTGAAGTTGTTTGTTTTGCTTGCACACTCCTTTAATAAATGCACCAAACAACTTCCAGAGGTTTCTCCCCAAATCTCCTGCTCTTATCCATACTTATCTGGTAGTACATCACCAATCCAGCAATTTAAAAATGGAAAGTCTCACTCTAACAACATGATCCTTGCATTTCAAGCCTTACCATCTTATCTGACCACCGCTTCCCTGTGATATGTGTTTTTCTTGAGAAAACTAGCTTTGCATGCAGAAAAAATACATCTGACTGTATACAGGCACTATTGCCCAAAAGGAAGTGTCCACGCTCAGCCCTATGCCTATAAGTAACAGGATTTATTTAGAAATACAATTATCTTTAAATCTAATCCTAACTCAACTGCCAGGTTTTGAATGGAGAAGCTGTAGTAGGTGCCCAGGACAGCCGATTTCTTTGTTTGTTTCTAAGGTAACTTGTGAATGAAATATTTCTATCCATAAACACCTGACCTTATTTAGCTGGAACTTCAGAGTTGTGGCCTTCCTGTTTGCAAATGCCTAAGGCAGGTTTCCATTATAAGTGTGATTCTTCTTCATTACCTTTTTATGGACCACTAACATTCAGTCATGAATCATGAGGATTTTGCAGACCAGTTTGAAAACCACTGTTGATGTGGCTGCACCTTAACCACAACAAGCAAGTCAGGCTCATGTCAGGTCTGTGAACTATCACCCTTTGAAAAAGTGCAGGGATAGTAAACAGAGTGAACCAAGGGTTTCCTTACCGTTTTAGCATAGACCATCAGTAAGGAAAACTGAAGAATGTCCATGACAAGATCCTTTACTGCATTCTTAATCCATCTGAAAGGGTTTGAGGATACAAATCAAATTCCTCAAGGTTATATCACAGGAGACTGTTAGAAGTTGTCTTTCTCTAGGTTAAAATCTACCTGTATCTGTAGTTCTGTGACTCGGCTGCTCTCATACAAACTTAGTAACTGATAAGCATAAATGTGAGGACAGTAGGTCTTTCCGGGACACCAGTAAATTAAATTTTCATCATAATGGTCAATTTGTTTGTATTATCTCCATGTAACTTCAGAGACTTTTTCAATAAGATGATTTGCCAAGTAGATTTCTCAGTCCCCTGCCCTATTACTGTGACTCTTTGTAGTATAAAATAGTCAGGATTTAGATCAATGCCAAATTCTCATTGCTGTCTACAGGGCCTCTGACTGCAAAGCCTTGCTCTTGTTCGCTGTGCCAACTAGTCCCAGATTTCTTTTGGAAAATACATATAATGCACAAGCCAAACTGTTACAAAGATCTCACAGGAGATTTGAAGGATTATTCAGCCTGACTGCTTATATTCCATAGAATTAGAGATTAAAAAGAGGTGTTGAATAATCGTATTTACATATTATTCCTGTGATTATCTGAAAAAAAATGTCTCTGGAACACAAATAGTACATGTTCGTCTCTGCCTCTGTGAAAAACAGCTACTGAACGAATGCGTATCATACTTTGCCATTTCAGACATAAAGAACTTAACAGAAGTGTGTCAACAGATATGGGGGGAAACCACAAAAATACTATACAGAAAAGAAGCCAACAGTTACCAACATTTTCGTTTGTCACTTTCCTAATCTTACAAACTAGTCTGCTCGTGAACAGCAGCAGCTACAGTCAGTGTGAACCAGCGTGTGGGGGGATAAACCTGAACCATTCCTTCAAAAGGTACAGGCAAACTCTGCTTCCACACTCCAAACTCTCTGCAGAGAGATCACCATCAATACATGACCTGAAGTAAGATGGGTAAACGGGATTGCTGCAATGACTGTAAAATCTCTCCCTTCTCTGAGTATTTCTACTACTTAAAAACGTTCAAGATAAGATGGGGCTGGCAGAACCTGCAAGTTTTTGCTTAAAGTGACAATACTACAGACTGACACTGAACAAACATATGATTAATAAATACCATTTAAAGTGGTAAAGAACTAAGAGCAAATGAAATAGTTAATTTACTGGCCCTGCTGCTACAGCTGGCATAAGTTGTCATTTTAACCAAAAGAACATGCAGTGAATTCTCTGCTGTATACGTTGACTTGCTTTTAATGGGGAAAAGGGAAAGGTCAGTCAGGAGATAAGCAGGGCTTGGGGTCTGACTCTTGGTAGCCCAGACAGCCTGACGCATACATTGTGTTTTACTAAGTACAGCACAAACGTTAATCAAGTTTAATAGCCTTTTCTTGAGATATCTCAGGAAATGAGGTAGTAAAATTAAAACAGTTAGATGTCTGCTGAAAAGCAAATATATTTATTATGCACTTTCATATACACAGGGATTTTCACTTAATATAATACAAGGAATAAAATAAAAATTTTACAATGTGAAATTCATTCAATGTACATTAAAGGCTATTTACAACCCACTCCAGGAAAAAGTCTATCTGCAAACCAAGTTAACTGAGGAGTTCAGATGGGGAATATTAAGCGTAACAGACGTTTGCATAGCAGAGTAACTGAGGAGGGAAAATACCTTTTTATTTTTAAATAAATGGTAATGCTTTCAATACTGATCACAGAGAGGACAAAACCGCGTCATTGTGCCTCTATATTTCTTAATGCATTTCTCTTTTGAAGAGGTTTTCCACATGCATACAGTATTGACATCGGCGTCCACAAAACAGTCTTTTCCCTAGCTTTCCCACTACTAGGAGTTTTAGATGTCTTGTGGAGAAGACCTTGGAGGGAGCAGTGAAATGTGATGAAGAGAAAAAGGATTTGTGTTTTATTCAGGTTTTTTGGGTTGGGAGGACCCTCACACCATCAGAAAATGTGCTGAGTCACGGCTATGCAACTCCACTCGCCTCCACTGGACTGTACAGATGTAAAGGAGCAGAGCAGAACAGAGAGAACAACACGGGAACAGCGACTTGCCTTTGGACGCAGAAACCTCACAAGCAATGGGATTAAAAACTCACGCACAACAGCAATGTGGAATTACACAGACCTTCCGAGAAAAGTAGATGTTTTAAAGCAACTCATGCTCTGTTCCAAAGCTATGTTCAAAATCTGTAAGAATTGTTGTTTTCTTTTTACAACCATTTTCAAGAGGTCTGCTTTCTGCTGATTTAGATATAGGATTTCTTCAATAGCTGTTTCGAATGTAAATATTATTCACACAAAAACCATCAGGCTATCTATAAATGGTGGCCCCTTGTGAAACTGACCACATTTTTACGTCCTCCATCCACAAGGTGCAATTAATAACACAATAAAATTAAATAAATATAATCCCAATGACAGCCAAGGTCAGTAGAAAAATGTCAGCATTCAGGGATCCCTTTCTACAGAACAAAACATATACCTAACAACCAAGAAAAGTTGTATTCTTGCACAGCATTGCAGATGTACTGTACTTGAGGTTCAGAACAAGTTTGCTGAGAACATTTTGGTACTCTCCCTTTACTGAGCCACTAACTCTCTTAAGGCTGTTTTGTAAGACTCCTGTCATGTTTATGTTATAATTGTCCCACGGGGACAAGAAATTTAATGCATGAAACATACAGAATAATCAATATTGCTGTGTGTCAACTTTCAACATTTAATCTTTCTATGCGCTGAATGCCTGACTATAAAAGATTCTTTTTACATTTAGTAACAAGTGAATAAGAATGGAGGTACAAGATATTAAAGAGACAAAGAAACAAACAAAGACAACCCACAAAAAACCAACTTCAGAAAATGTTCTGATGACCGCTAATTACGATAACAAAACACAATGACCTTTAGTGCTTCAGAATATGCACTACATATACATCCAGGGGCCACTGAGCCAAGTTTAAGGATAGCCGCACAATTAATTAATCACTACGTAAAAATAACGTCAGGTTTCTACCATCTTCTCTGTGGAATGATCGGAATCGGAGTATGAAAAAGACAAATCTCAAGCCTTTAGAAGAAATACTGGCTTACAAAAATAGGCGTATTTTCTAGAGAGCAAGACCACATAAAGGTGAACAGTAGAATATAGATTCCATCTTTAGGAGAAAATAATCACTTGTTTCATTCTATCACTCAGAGCTGTGCAAGTTAAGATACACACATTCAAGGGAAAAATTCATAGCATTTGCTTTCATGACTACGGTCTTGACTTTGCTCTCCCCTAGACATGTAATTCTTTTTCAGCTGTGAGAGCAGGGGACCTGCTGTCCATTACCTACAGAGGGACTAGCCAGGCTGTTGATTAACCATGCTCTGTGTCCAGAGAAGCACACCGTCTCTACCTAATCCATCAGAAGCAGTAACCACATTCATACAAGTTTGTGCTTTAAAGAGTTACTGTCTCAAGACAGGGATAACTCAGTAATCTTTGTAGTCCACAGACAATGGTATTCCTAACCTTTTCTTTCTCCATTATACTCTCATTGTGTATTCTTTCAGCCTAACAAAGCTTCTGTGTTTCCCACATTGGTTTTACTGACATTTTCAACGCAGTCTGTTACCTTGGAAAAATAAAGAGCTGTTTCTAATGTATAAAGACATACAGGAAAGCAGGATCAGACCTTTTACTTTAGCACCTAAGAAATACCCATATTCGGTTACCTCATTACTGTAACAATAACTGAGGCTATTGAAGACCAGGAATTCAAGACCAAATTCACCCCTCACTTTCAGTGGTCACAGTCTGCCATCCAGATTTGGTGTTGCAGTACCAGACGCTGGATTTCATTTCTCAAAAATCCCAAGGATACTGCAGAGGGCTGCAGTCCAACTCCTTTGCTACCACTGACTGGCTATTACATAGACAGAACATACAAGTACAGTATTTATAAAACCCCACTACAAGATTTGTATTTCTTGAAAGAACTTTTTGAAGCACACAGAAAAGACTGACCATACATTACATCAATGCAAATGTGACAAAGTGTTTGCATTTCTTTCCTTTAGCCACAGGATAATAAACACAAAAAGCATGGCCTTTTCATACGCAGTTCAACTATGGCACATGCACCTTTGCCAAGCATTCTGGAAGAGGTAATCACAATTCCTCGTTCTTACAATTTTCAGCTGTTGTCAGGGAAATATCGCGTGTATCTTTCCGCAATTAAAAAAGAAAAGTGCTCATTCATCATGTGTATTAAATACGAAGTACACAAAATAATTTTTTGAAGCACAGAGGGTAATATAGTGGAAGGCAGCCTGAAAATGTAGGCACGTTACAGTAATTAAGGTAACTGTACTGTAGTATTCACATTCTTGAGTTTTTAGGTGGACTAAACAAGAACTGCATGCTTCCATCCCAGCCCGTTGATAAATCACTCGGAGCAGAAGCACTTCTGTTCACGGCATCATGAAACTGACCTAAAAGTATAAAACAAACACACCAAGTTTTGAAATATTCTGTGATACATGTGGTGCTGTCAGCAAGACAGCTGTATAATTTCTAATTAAAGTTAAAAGCACACAACAGCATACCAATGATGAAAAGCATTTCCTGTCTAACTCAAATCACATGACGGATTTCCTGTGCTCGCAGACATCCAAAGCAGCACCAAGGTCCCTGCAGCAAGAAAACTTCTGAATATAGCTTAGAAGAAGCAGACGGGGAAGGGAAAGCTGTTCCTCAAGGTGCTCTGGAAGATTATTGCTGATGTGATTCTGCACAGGTGACTAACACACTCAGTGGTCAAAAAAATAACTGCTTTTTTGCTCAAGAATGGGCAAAAGAGGAGGTAAATTACAGCCTTCACCAAGCAATCCTCAATGCACACAACTGTTTAACACTTCTAGATTTAAAATTATGTGAAATCATTAGAGAAAAAACACAAGAAACAATTCAGTTATCCATCACATCACCTGTTTCTTGCAGAAATAAGAACTTCACACAGGAAAACTTGTTTTTTAAAAGAAGTACTATTTGCTACTGACAATAAAAAAGCCCAGCTTGACTTATAGAATTGTATGAGGAGTGTTAAAAACTCCCTGTGCTTTGTGCTTTAAAATCTACAGAGAGGAAAAATGCATCAAAACTAGTATTTTGATGGCAGGTCAGGTCAAATCAATATATCTTAGATCAGAAGTATAAACAATATATACATATGAGTGCCCGCACTGAATATCAGGTGTAGGTATGGAGACGGGGGAAAAAATGACACATTTAAATGCTGGCTTAGACATGATGTAGAACTGTAGGAATCTGAAGTTGTTTTGACTTTTACTAAGATCCAGGGCCTGTCTCCTCTCGCTTACTCCTCTCTGCTTACGTAGTTCTGCCTCTTTGCTATTGTCTGCTTCACAGCTCATCTGACCTCTTGGTAAACAGCATTAATATCTGCACGTTACTGATGTGCAGGCTGTAGTATATATACCTTTTTGAAACACTGTATTGGTTCAAATATTTTGATTTAATCAGGATACCAGCCTCATGGTTCAGCACAATATCCCAGCACCCTGCAGTTCACAAGAGACCACTATCTAGAGAGATGAGTTCCATTAAAGTAAATTCTATTCGCCAGATACTTTTTTGGGGGAAAAAGCCAAACCAAACCAAACAACCTGTCAATGTGCTTTTCACAGCTCAGTATCTTCTATTTGTGGATTCTGCACTGTCTGCAAACGACCTAGAAACCTGTGCTGTTTGATGAACAGCAGCAGAACTGAGTCAGCAACCAAGAACATCCTGGTTCTAAGTAGCAGCAGTCTGGTCTGGAAAAATGGCAATATTTACAAAAACAAACAAAAAAATTGTTTTCAGAAATAAGCAAAGAGAGCTGCATACATTTCATAAAGATGCTGCTCCTCTGAAATTCAAATAGTATGCATTAATTATTAATTATCCAAATACGCTGAGATAAACAAACTTCATCAGGATGAGGCAGAAAAATAGCTCTGTTTTCGCTGACTTACTGACAATTTATGTTTGAAAATGGTACACAACACTTCCTTCTCAGAATAAAATTCAGTATAAGAGAGTGAAAAACCAAAGTGAACTCTGCTGGTTTTAAGCTCATGCTACAGAATGATGAGTCCTTCGAAAGGACTGATAATATCAGGACAAGGGGAAATGGATTTAAGTTGAAAGAGGGTAGATTTAGGTTGGATGTTAGGGGGAAGTTCTTTACTAGGAGAGTGGTGAGGTCCTGGAACAGGCTGCCCAGGGAGGTTGTGGATGCCCTGTCCTTGGAGGTGTTCAAGGCCAGGTTGGATGGGGCCCTGGGCAACCTGATCTAGTAAATGTGGAAGTTTGGTGGCCCTGCTAGGCAGGGGGGTTGGAACTTCATGATCCTTAAGGTCCTTCCAACCCAGGTCGTTCTGTGATTCTGTGTGATTCCGTGATGAGGAAACTGATGATAACGTAGATTCTCATTTTGCTATCAGAACCATCATCCCTTTCATGGGAGTTTACTTCAAGGTAACAGAAATATAAAGTTAAAGCCTTATGCTACCATGCAAATTTGCAGATATATCTGAGATTTCCCATTCAAAATCCAAATTCACAGAAGTTTAATGCCTGTAACTTGTGAGAATCTTTATAAGCTTCCTGAAAAGCATCTTTGCAAATACGAGTAGTTTCTCAATATATATAGGTGGAGCTACACAAAATAACAACTACACCTGAAAATACCACAAATTAAGACTCCCAGCTATTCTTATCTCAGAAAATTTCAGACTGGTGCTACATGAAATCTTGTATCTTACTCTGTTGCATATCAAGGACAGTGGGGCAAGACTTGAGCAATCACTACTGAACAGAAAATACGGCTGTGAACCAATTCTTCCAAAGTCTATGCTTTAAATTACAACAAAACAGATACTTGACATGGTTTTCATTAAGAAAACAATTACAACATTAAGCTAAAATGATGTGCATTTTCAGCTTCTTTAAACACACATGATGAACTACACGTGTTTTGCTCCTTTGTGAATGGATTGATTACCTTTTATAATGGTGTTTCCTTCTTGTAGTTGAAGCTTGGGTCACCACCTTCAATCTGCAGTTTTAAGGCTTGCTTAAGGCTGAGTTCTGTCTCTGCAGAAGGGTAGCCTTCCAGCACCTCCTGATGCCCTCGATCCTGCACCGTTCGTGGGACAGAAACCCTACCAAGAAAAACCTGATTGCTTTGAAGATGATAATTGGGATTTGTCATGATTCCATTCCTCTTCTTCTGTTCCCCACTCTGTTGATGAATTAGGAACTGCTGTTGAGATCGACCAACCTCTTGCTGAGCTGGCGGCACCAAGATCTTGCACTGTGGCTCTGGTGGCATGGATTTGAGTGGCATGCTTGTCCCAGATTTGGCAATAGGTACTCGCTTATCGAATTGAGTCATTTCATACTCTAACACTTTTGGTTGGGAGGAACTATTTTGTTTGATTTTTTTTCCAGCTGATCCAGACTTGTTGGAATTGTCTGTTTTCCCCCCTTTGTTAGCTTTTGTTGATTTCAAACTAGGTTTCACTTGGCTCCATTCAAATTCACTACTTGGAGAATTATGATTTTGACTTAGGGAGTGGGTTGTGGAAGAAGGAGAAACAATAGACTGCCTGCTTCTGCTGCGTGGCAGGGAATGCTGCTGTATTTGCTCCGTAAAGGAGAGGCTATGGAAACTATCAATGGGCACAGTCTGAGCAGTTGCTGTTGATGATGTGGTACGGAGAGAAGAGTTTTTGGAACTTTTCAGGGAATTATTTGATAAAGATGACTTCTGACGGTCAACTGTAGAATCGGGTGACTCTGAAGGAGAACTGAAGGCATGAGCAGGCCCATTAGATAAGCCCCGCATGCTAGGCTGCATATCTCCACCAGTACTCCCTGAACTATTTGACTTCATTGTTAAGGACTGCATTTTAGAGGAGACTGACTGTAAGGGTTTTTGCTCCATTGTGTGGACTGGAGATGGAGTGCAGCCATTCAGAGTAGATGCACCATATTTTTCCAGTAATTTAATTATCTGAGAGTGCCCATTTTTAGCCGCAACGCGCATTGCAGTGCGCCCAAACTGATCGGCATGATTTGGATCAGCACCATGCTCAAGTAATATCTGGACAACATCAATGTGCCCTTCTTGGGCTGCGATGCAGAGTCCAGTAGCACCTTGGTTACATGTATGATCAACCAGAGCTCCATGCTCAATGAGAAGCTGCACTACCTTCACATGACCTTGCCATGCAGCAGACTGCAAAGCAGACCTCTTCTCATTATCTGCAGCATTCACATCAGCATGGTACGTTATCAGCACCTGTACCATCTCCAAATGGCCCTGCCAGCAGGAAACATGGAGCGCTGTTCTTCCTTCAGCATCACAAGCTTCTACATTTGCACCATTTTCTAAAAAATACTCAGCCATTGTAAGCTGATTTTCTAATGCTAAAATATAGAGTGTTGGCCGACCATCAGCATCTTTATAGTTTACATCTGCTCCATGGCTGAGCAGTAGTTCAACTATCTCTCTGTGACCTTCTAAAGCAGCAACACGGAGAGCATTTCTCCCGTCATAGCCTCTCTGATCAATGTTGGATTTATTTTCCAGCAATATCTGCACACAATCGTAGTGACCTTCTTGTGCAGCTAATATGAAAGGTATGCGTCCATCGTTATCAATCTCATTTGTTCTAGCACCTTGTTCTATAAGAGCTTCACATATCAACCTGTGACCTTCAAAAGCTGCCATATGCAAAGGTGTCCAGCCTGCATCATCCCTGTGATTTTCATCCAGCCCCCTGTCCAGCAGAGTCCGCACTACTTCAACATTGCCTTGTGCAGAGGCTATGCTCAAAACTGTTCTCCCTTCACTATCAATGCTATCAACAGCTGCGCCCCAAAATAAGAGAGTATTTACAACCGAGGCATGGCCCATGGAGGCTGCAGCCAGGAGCGGTGTACGACCATTGTTATCTGTGTGATCTACATCTGCTCCTCCCTCCAGGAGCAGGTCAACAACATCCACGTGTCCCTCGTAAGCAGCCACCAGCAGTGGCGTCATGCCATCCTTATCACAGTGGTCAACTTCAGCACCTCGGTCAATGAGAAGGCTGACCACCGAAGCATGCCCTTTGCTGGCTGGAACACAGAGTGCAGCAACTGACAATGCTGTCCTTCCATCCACATCCTCATGGTTCACCTCTGCACCATGGTCCAGCAGGTGCTCCACGATCTCTTTATGCCCCATATATGCTGCTGCGATCAATGCTGTTCTGCCTTCGTTATCAGCCTTATTCACTTCAGCCCCATGCTGAAGCAGATTCAGCACAATATCTTCGTGCCCTCCCCAGGCCGCTGCTCTCAGTGCAGTTCGGCTGTCAGCATCTGCACAGTCCACTTTGACTCCAGCATAAAGGAGTGCAGAAACTACCTCGGTGTGCCCACCCCATGCTGCAGATCTCAGTGCCGTCCAGCCATCACGATCTGTGTGATTAACATTGGCCCCGCACCCTATCAAGCAATTCACCACTTTGGTGTGCCCCTGCCGTGCAGCTAAGGTAAGTGCTGTTTGACCGTGAGTGTCTTCTACCTCTAAATCTGCTCCCCTGGAAACGAGCAAGTTAACTACATCAAGGTTGCCGCTGTAGGCAGCATTGGCTAGGAGGGTTCTCCCATTTGAGTCACACTGGTTGACTGATGCCCCATTGTCTAGCAAGGTGCGGATGGAATCCTCTCTTTCCAGAGCCTGCCTCACAATACAGGATGTGCGGTCATCCTCACTGTTGACGTGAGCACCAGCTTTTACTAAGAGCTGTAACACTTCTTGTTCTTTGGGAATTAAGGTTGACAGGGAGTCTTTGACAGGTGTGCCATTCCATATCATCCACAAGGCCAGCTCGGAAGTCTCTAACTGTAAATTGGAGTTAATCAGATGCAATGCAAATTCTTGAGCTTCCAATGGTGTTAAGTCCTTTGCTCGGCAGGTGTAGCTCATGGCTAGCATTCTGTGCCCCTCAGCTGCATTACACAAGTATTTCTGCGTGCAGTGCTTCACATCCAACAACCATTCAGCAAAACTGTAATGAAACAAGATTTTTGTATTCCCAAGTCCATCAATAAGGACTTTGGACAGGACATCCAATTTGCGCTGAAAGTCTTCCATAGTCAATGTCATATTTTTGGTCCACACTGCATGATACAGCTCCGTCGTGGTTAGCGGCCTACAGGCTGCAAGAATCACATTAAGAATAGGCTGCACCTTTGCAAATTGTTTTCTCACAAAAAGTCTCTGACAGAGCCAAAGGTAGAGGCCATTCAATGTTCCTGGAATATCACGGATCTCTCGTAACATAATAAAATTCTCCACAACTCCATCTAGGACACGTTCCAGATACAAAAAGCAGCCGCTGCTTTTAATGTGAAGCTGATTCAGCATTTCGGCAGTTTCTTTTGTTAGATGCTGTCTCAGCGCTTCCTCCTGATCCAAACGATGCAGGATATACTGCTGCACGTCCTTCACAATGTACGCCTTCCGCAGATCATCCAGACTTATTTTTCTAAAACCTATTGGAAGAGAAGAAGGTCATTAGCAAAAAGACACATTTTGGAATAGGAAGCACCCACTTATGTTTTGTATGCAAACATATTGAATGCAAATCATTATTAATAACAGCAGAACACTTTGACAAAAAACACTTATTTTTTAATCATAATCTGCTATAATGAGAAATACACATTAATAAACAAGAACATTTAAAAAATAACTTCAAGTCAGACACTTTGTGCCTGCCTTGGACATTACTAAACGCCTAAGTAAGACCATAAATAAAGCAAAATCAAAACTGCAAGTTAAGAAAGATTAGTAAAACTTATTATATTATTACAGAAAAATCATTTATCCAACATGGTCAAAAGTGGAATTCCAAATAATTTTCAGCTACTGAGATTAAGACAATCATTATCTTAATATAATTATAGAAGATATTATCCACATGTGGTGCACGTTCATGAAGAAATGAACATAAATCACTTTAGCAGGATTACCTTTGCTTCTTTTCAAGACTCTTATGATCTAGGAGAGACAGACACTCAAAACTACTTAAAGTACCTATATATCTGTGTGAAATGATAAGAACATATTCTTTCAAATAAGGGCTGATTTTTAGATAAACAGCCCAGTTCTCTGGCAGCTGGCTCACTGCATAAGGAAACAGGTATTCTACAAATCAGACATTCCCATTGTTCTTTCAGCCTGTTTACTCTTGAGAGGAAAAAGGGAAATTATTTCATCTGTGTATGCTGTGTACATCTCCTCCCTGCATACACACTTGCACACTCCCACACCTCACAGAGCTCTTGAGACCCAGGAGGAATGGTATTTATGAATGATGTTACTGCACCACGGTATACACAGCTATCCAATATAAAACATAGATGTTTGATGAAGACCTACTTTTTAAGTCTAATGAAACATTACGTTGTTTGAATGCTGCATTTCTGGAAGCTAGGGGAAAACTGCAGAGGATGCAGTCACGGTACCTGGAATGACAAGCTTTATAACTATTTCAGGCCAGAATTGAACCTCACTTCTCCAAGGACAAGCTCTCATCTCTTCCTCTAGCATCGCAGTTTGCATAAAGTTTCTTTAGAGTCAGCTCATCTGTAGTCCAAAAAAGCTTCGCTTTGCAAACCAAAGCAGTTACTAACCCCCAAATTATCCTGAAGGAAAAGCTACCATCGTGCAGCCCAGTCAATGTGATCTTGGCCTTAGCTCCATAGAACAAATAATTGGAAGTGACACCCTGAAGAATGTCATTTTCAGTTCTGTGTTTTCATTATATTTATACATTCTGCGGATCAAACTGCTTGGTCTGGAAGTTTGTTCCAATAATTGAGCTTTGTTTTTTTGTTCCCAAATATCTTCAGCAGAGATTCCAAACAGGACATTCAACTACGTCTGATAATCAATCAGAGTGATATTGATAAAAAAAAAATAAAATAAAATTATTCTTCCTTTATTAATTACAACAGCATGACAAACATGACAGGACTAAATCAATAGAACACTTAAAATCATGCTTCTACTCAAAATCATCAGACAGGATATTTTTGCACAGTCACTTTTCACATTAAAAGTGCAATAAGATACTCCACTTGCAGATATTTTCATTTAATGTCAAGAAAGCAGAAAATAAGATTTGGGAGGATCTCTCGCCATTCTACAGATGCATTTTTATTCTGGCTTTCCAAAATACAGAACTATCTTTACTGACTGCAATCTGTCACCAGAACTTTGAGCAATATCCTAACTTGACCCACAGGATAGCATAATTCACTGACTGACTGGGCATTTCATTAAAATATTCCATGTGCAACTCTGCAGAGCCCATAATTCACACACACATAAGCCAAGTAAGAGATATTGCTGAGTAAGGATAGCTGGTGCCCTCCAATTTTGCAGATGCCAAGATTTCTCATTGAGCTCCCAGACTACGAGCATTCAGAAGACAGAAAAGCAAGCAGGGAAGTTAAAAAACAATGCTTGATGTATGCATTCACAGCCACATCTACATGCAAGGCTGTCCTCAGCCAATCATCACTTTGATTAGCCCATGTCACATGTGCAGGGAGCAGCACAGATTTACTCAATTCAGAGCAAATGCCACCATCATTCACTCACTTGCTAGTTTCTTAAACCTCTCTCTTATGAGTGAAATAAACATTCCTGATAGATATACTCCTGCCACTTGGCTGAAGAAAATCAGGCACAGAGCTCTGCAAAGTCCTTCCCAGTGTGTTTAGCCCTAGGTGACTCCTTACACCAGATCCCCATCTCTCACAGCCATCCCATGCCCATGTCTTTCCTTCCAATACATTATCTGCCTAAGTTACTTTTATTTTTTTAAATAACTCAACTGCTTTTGCAATTTGTAGAGCAGCTGATATAACTCCATCTGTGCCAGAAGGCCACTGACAGACCTGGACAGCAATGCAGAGACAGCAGCCAGTGCTCAGGGCTGATGTGAGATCCTCACCTCCCTCGACTCCCAGCCTTCACACATCCCAAGGACAATATGTTCCTTAAGGGCTGGGATTAATACACTTCCTTTATAACAGTCTTTCAAACAGAAGTAGGCTGTTATATTAAACCACTGTACCGTGCCACAGTACAATAAGTAATCCAAAGAAAAGCCTAACATTCTACTTGTTAGCTTGAAGGAATAAAACAAATCTGTGTTTTTGTTTTTTCTTTTTGCCCAAGCTTTTACCTAAATGAGGCCATTTTACGTCTCCAAACAAAGATTCTGCAAACTTGCCTTTCCACCCTACCAACTGTAATAATTTATTTTCAAGATCAAGAAGCATCAAAACACTGAGAGAAAGCTCATTTGTTTCAGATGCATTCCCCTGAACTACTTAAGCTCAGCAGAACAGGAGTGCAGCAGACAGAACTCACAGTCCCACAAACTGCTTTTTGCATTGTTAAGATTTTTCTTCCAACACATCACTTTCAACCCAATGGGTGCTCCAGTATGGATTTTCCTGATTTATTAAATTCCTGGCAGTTCAGTAAACAAATCAGTTCCAAATGTATTTCTTGGCAAGGTCTGTGGTCATTTAAAGGGGAAAAAATATATATATATCTTGGCTATATAAATACTTGTACACTATATCAACCTTTTCAAACTTTTAACAATAAAAAATAAACTATTAACAACCAGGATCCACTAAATAATTATACATCTCTTTCAATTTCTGTATATTTAATTAAATACATTTAATTGCATTGAAGGTTTAAATACTTTAATATACCCCATTTAACTCGACTGTTAACTGTAAAATAATCCAAACGATTAAAAACATAGCAACGTTTTAATACTACTGATTTACGCTGTTAATCTAAACGTGCATTAAGTTAGATATTTGTATGGCTATTTATGCTCACCCACTCAAAAAGAACAACATATCCAGAAAAGTAAAAAGCACTTGAAAACTGAAGCAGCATGCTTAATTTGTAGCACATTTGCAGCACACAAATTACAAATTGTATCATATCCATCACAGATGCTAAGAGACATGGGACTAGTCTCGAGACTGAATTCTGCTGCTGTCATTAGTCCACTTCAATGTACAGAAAACTCACGCAACTTTGCATGAGGAAGTAAGAAAACCCCTAGCATCACATTCTTGAAGGGGTAACCCAAAGAGTAAGAAGACAGGAAAAAGTAAGTAGAATCATGGCCACAACAACAACAAATTATTTCACAGCATTGGAGTAAAATTTACAACCACATAAACACATTAAAATATATCTAAATAACCTTTTATTGTCAAAATCCAAACTCCTACAAAGACATTAAAGTAACATGAAACTGCCTACATAATTTGTAAAGTATGGTGAAAACTTAATATTTTCTTGTTTTAAAGCAGCCTCAATGCTATTTATTCTCTGGAACGGGCATGTGGAAAGAAGGTGCAGTTCCAAATTTGACAAGCGATTTGATTTGAGGATTCAGCAATACAACTAAACAAGCGGCTTAAATTTTCTGGTGCAGAAGCTGACATTATTTTAGTATGTTTTTCTTAGGTTTTCACGTTTTTGCTCACGATTTAATTTTTGGAAAGGCTACAAGAACAATTCTCTATATTTATTCCAGCTAGAACTAGCAAACTGAAAACATCACAGAAAGACTGATACGCTTAAGATCGTTAATTCAGAGTAAATCTGGATGAATCTTATCTGTACACTTAGAGCTGAATGACAGGCAAATGCAAGAGTGAAAAAGGACAAACAGTCTGCTTCTGCCTGTGGATAACTGGGTGAATGGAGTATAAGCTGCCTTGATGCTACAGTGAATGCTTGCACGTCCATTTTTCATTCTTTTTATTCAGGTTTCTAGTAAATAACATTAACTGTATATTAACTACAGCTCCCTAAGACAAGCCATTCACATGGACTGCACCAATCTGGTATACACATGTCTCTCGTGTGTGAAAAGAAACTATTTTGATCAAGAATGGCAGTACTTGAGAAGTATAATCAAGCCAGATGACAAGGACAGTTTCTTCTTTTGAGCGATATCCATGAAACAAATAAGTAAATGTCTATTAAAACGCCTCTTCAGACAAATGAATAGAGCATTTGTACATATGCATTTCTGTTTGCTGTTATGCTATCAAATGAGGAAATACCTGCTTTTTACTCCAACTTATCTAAATAATATTTCCAGAATTTAAAATGCCTACCATCTTTAGCTCTTATGATAGAACTTTAGAAAAATAATTTAGCTTTGCAACACTAACTGATATACTTTTAATATTTACCCTCCTTTTAGAGGAAGCATTTCCATTTTCTAGTTAGCTGAAACACAAAGCCTAAACAAGTTGCATGCCTATGCTACATACAGAGGTTTTCTGAAGTTATTTAGAAAAATAAAGAATTCATTCAAACAAATAATAAAAAGGTTGGAAAGACTGCGTTTAATGCAGCTGCTTGACCGCTCACACTTGCAAGCAGATGATGTCACATGGAGCGATTGGGATAACACAGAAGAGGAAAAAGAATGGCAAACTTCAGGACAGATGTAAGAAAAGTAAACAGGCACGATATGACAGCTGATGACAGTGCATACAAGAGGAGGCAGGAGGACACACATTATATCTGTTCCCTTCCTTTTCTCCTCAGCTGCCTGGCTTTTACTCACTGTGGAGGGTGACCGCAGACTCAAGCAGGCATCAATTTACATTTGGTTCGTATTTTTGAGGTTGTCTTTGCAGCCACAAGAGGCAAAAACTATTTTATTTTTAATTATTGAAAGTTGAGAATCTGGTGAGAGAGGAAAAAAAGACATCTGTAGTGCTCTGTGCTACTACAGAAACTCTGAATACACCCCTGAACACGGGGCTGCAGCAGATGCAGGCACAGCTATTCAGATTGAATAAATTAGTCACCAGCAAAAGAAAAGAAATGAAGAGGACTAGAATAAATCTCCTCCTTTGCTCGATATCTGTTGGTGGGGATGATGTATTCACTACTGGCAGCAGCAAGATGACAGTAGATGAGAAAGGCTGCACTCTTTCTTCCATGTCCATGACTATTTTTGGCTGGAGAGATGCTTGCAGAACTCTCGTCTGTATTCAACACCCAAAAAAGAACATTGTCAAGGCCACACTACTGTGACAGCCCTGCTCCCAATCACTTACACCACATGCTGACAAATGGGTTTAGCTCTTATTTCAGCACATTTCCAGAGGAAGATTCCTCACATCAAAATTTTAAGTGTAAGCTGATACAAAACAACTCATTAAATTAATACCAGCTAGTACATACGTCACACCTTACTCTAAAACGTTTAGCACGAAAGCCTACAGATGGACTCATTTTCCTAAAGTAATACTAAAAGTATTCCAACCTATCTTACTAAGTTAGTGTGAAACTGATGTCTTCCAAATGGAAGAAACTATTTGGAAGAAAACGTGCAGTGACTAGGTTAACGTTACACTTGCAACCATTTGCTGAGAAATTAGAAAGCATTAGAAATTCAGTATAATGGTGTTCCAGAGTACAGTGCACATTATTGTGCAGACCATTTCTTCAGGCACGTGTGCAAAAAATGTTCCTAGTCAATCTTGAATTCTGCATACTCAAATATATAACTTTAAAAAGAAATTTGCTTGGATAAAAGTAAACGTTCACGTTATGCAAAGGGGAAGAAGAGTGTGCCCCAAGAGATGTGTTAACAGTAGCCTATCCTTTGCAGGTTAAAAAAAGAAAACAAAAATTATTTCAAGTTTTTCAACACAAAGTTCCAATGTATCTGAAGTTAACAGAAGCTTCAATCCGTACTGCTCACATCTTCACTGTATCTTTCATATACTTGAGCACTGGCTGTAAGGAGGAAAATCATCCAGTAGGGTACTGTGGGATGTAATGTCACAGTTCACTCTCATTTGGAAAAAACCAAACACAACCAAAAACAAAACCCAAACCAACCACCAACAAAAAAGCAACGAGCCACCCCTTCCTACAAATAGACCCCAAAACTTAAACTCATTATGAGTTCAATTGCTTTGGGAATAATGCTTTTTTTCCACCTCTTCTCACAGCGAAGATGCATTATAACATCACAAGACAACTCTTTATGCTATTCATCAAATCACTCACTGCGGAAATGAGAAATTTACTCTTTCAAATTAAATTTATTTTAAAGGCATACCCATTAATTCTGCTGATTTCTCCTGTCAAGAACTCTATCTGAAAGTATACTTAGAAGACAGCAACAATTTTTTAGGACTAGTCTGAAACATTATGCGATTCAGTGGAAAGGAAATAAAGCTGCACTGAAGTAAGTTTTGTCAGTATTTTTGGCAGCTACAACCATTCTAATCAGCCAAGCTCTGACAAAACTATTCCCATACGAACATCCAAAAGAGCCCTATGAAACTACTCTAAAGTTTCCTTTAGTTCTCACATACCCCTAAATACCAACGTTCATGTCTGCTGTTGATTAATACAGGACTACATTCCAGAATGCAATTATCACATTGACCTTTTGCCACAGTGGAAACAAGCAAGCCTATGGGTCTATGTTCTATAATCACATTTTTGTCCTAATCGTTGCCTTAATACACACAGGCTTTATACATAGGCCTGGAATCCAGTCTAGATATTGGCCTTTATTAAATTTCAGAGAACATCCAGTAACAATGTGATTATAGTGAAGAAATGTTCTCATGACACTGTAAAGACTGGATGAAGAAGTTGTAAAGAATTCTTTACCAAGTAACCTTTGCCAAAAGTATACTCTAAGAATCCACATTGACAGCATTACCCTCTCAAGTTCCACCTTCAAAGGTTATTCACTGCTTTCTGAAAATAAGGGGAAATATTTTAATGGGAGATGAAAAAAATCCTTTGAGGTTGTGAGGAATGGGCATATACAGCCAACATACTTATGTACTTACACATCACCTACACGGTTTCAAAGCTTTTTAGAAGAAGCAAGGCAAAAATAGAACTCAAAGCCACCAATAGCTCTATTGCAGAGACATAATTTACTTCTAAGTGCCACTTTAAGCTTATGGTAGGTAAACTGGAATGTGAGGTTTTTAAAATTACCATTTTTGCCATTATCATTTTTTAGAACTGTGCACGCATTAGTGCTTTCGACCATCACCACAGGTTTTGTAAACGCCAAATCCTCATTATAGACAGATGTAATGATGCTTCTGCACTCACCTGTAAACATTTTTGTAACAGCTTTACTCTGCTTGCGGGCAGAACACAGAAGGAGCAACCAGGGAGGGAAGAACTCAAAGTGGCCAGCTAACAGCTCCGCTATCGTTCCAGATAAACTTGTAGAGGTCTGTTCACCCTCAGAGATGTTGCAGCCCTCATCGACTGAGTCTACGAGCAGGAAGAGGCTTTGCTGAGGGGGCTTCATTCCCAGAAGAGGAAGCAGAATGCACCTGCAAGGAATGGGGAACAAAATCAATCTTGTAAACATAACAATATATTAAATGCAGTGATGCAATTTTGCTTAGGCAAGATTACATTTTAATGAACTTGATGTTTCTAACCATACTTTAAAACAAGTTAATATGGTTCAGTGTCCATAAGAATACTTAGAAAAACGGTGGTTTAGTATGCCAGAAACTACTTGGCCTAAAATGTAAAAACGCTCATTAATCTTTTTTTCTGTTATTATTGCTTATCAGAAGCTGGTCATGATACCAAACTAAATAAAAAGACACCTGCAGTATCAGAGCTCAAAAGTTTAACCCCTGAGTGAACAAATTTTACAAAGAACTGAATTTCTACATATTTGCATTCTCAGAACACAAGGAGCTGAACAAATGCATCAGCACAGCTAATAACCAGAGTTCCTGTCTCATATTTGCATGTACTGCTGCCATCTTTAGTAGTGCTCATTAAAATATATCTCTGTGCTTATATATAACTGCCATACACCTTCCAGTATTTCTATACAACACTACTGTTTTGCAGGCAAGTTTCATTTAGGCCCTTATGTTCCACTGACTGCAACTCCCATCCCTGGAGGCATTCAAAGCTAGGCTGGATGTGGCTCTGGACAGCCTGGTCTGGTGGTTGGCAACCCTGCACACAGCAGGGGGGTTGAAACTAGATGATCATTGTGGTCCTTTTCAACCCAGACCATTCTATGATTCTATGATCTTTAAATACATTTGACAAGTAAAGTTTGCCTTTATAGTAAAAAGACTCAGAAAACGAAACAGGGTATGAAATATATTCATGTTCTGAGTGTATAAATACACTTGCATGATAGCTCTCTTTTTGCAGACTTTATGCTTGTGTCCAGATGGCATAGACATCACAAGTATTTTTGTTTTACTTAAGGCAATAATAATCTTCTTTCATTTGTTTTACTGAACAAATTTATCTTCAGAACACTTTGGTCGACAACTTAATTATTACCTATCAAGAATGCAAATTAGAACAATGGCAAATCTCGCCTGTTTGATGGAAAAACACAAGCAGAGTAAAAAATGATTTGCAAGCACCACTAGTACAATGTTGCTTTCTGGTTTTCTGACTGAGAAAAGTGCAAAATAGAAACACAAAGTGGTGCGCTGCTGACAGTAAAAGCAGGATCTAGCAGAGCCAGCTAGGCAATTTATTCCAGTTGGTGAAATTTTCCCAAAGGGATAGAAAGGATGAGTTCTGAAAGCTTTCAGTATTAGTTGCATTTAAATCCTTAACTCTGGCCCCTTGCACTTCCAGAAACGCAAGACTATTCTGGATTCTTTGTTACTTCCTAACACCAGTCCCCCTCTTTCAGAAGATGCTCGCAGGGCAGGTAGAGTCTTTCTGCTCCCTAAGCTGGGAAGTTAAGCAACTACTAACTTACAAAGCAGGAAATTAATGTAGCCATAAGGCTAAAATTACTTTCCGAAGTGATATCAACCCCACAATGAAAGGAGGCAGCTTGAAATTACCTCATTTTCCACCTCTTTCCTAGCAGAATGCAGCCTTGTACTCTCAGCTATTTACATTGCTTTGAGATGTGAATAAATAATACCTTAAAGCAAAATCTCACCTAAAATCTGAGTGATCGTGACAAAACACCTATGAAATACCTTTGGTGTATCTGACAGTGTTCTTGTGTGTTAGTATTTACCTGTAGGAAATACCAAGATAACCTAATAGATATGTCTGGGAAAGAGTCCCAAATTATTCTGCTGAATTATTCTACAGTATGCAGTAGTTGGCCACAGTAGGTCAAAGCAAAAGGTCATCCTGCCTCCAAATGGAGTCAAAAGATGTCCAAAGAATAAGGTATTAAAATATAGTGCAAGCACTAAACCACATTTTCCCATATCTGTGAGACTGCAGAAACAGTGGTTGCAGGAGTTTTGTGGAACAGAGATCTAGTATCCCACTTGGCATCCCTTCCACTTCACAATACTTGCATTTCTGAGCAGCAGCATAACATCCATTCAATTGGGAAAAAAAAATAAATCTATGTATATAAACATACACATACGAGAATATATTCAATGAGACATGACTACCTCTTCAAGGCTACAGCTATATTACTCACAAGCATGGCACTGACAAGACACTGATAAAGCTTTCTCTGAAAGTGCTCTTAGGAACCACTTGATAACCTCAGTTCCGTCTAGACTTTTCTATCTCTGAGTTCAGAGTAGTGCCAGATAACGTAATAGGGAAATTTTTCAGGCATTCAAGTTTGAGGCCAGAATTCCCATCGTGTTTACCTTCATAGTAATTCCCACTCTCCGATAACATCTTGCTTGCATATGGAAATCACATCAATCAACGTGGAATAAATGTCTTAAATGGACTTCTGTAAATGGTGATTCCTCTACAGAGCATTTTAACAGATTGCTTAATTTGCAGAGTGCCGTTCAAAAGATGAGGAGTTTTCTTCACCTTCTGAAGGGATAACAGCAAACAGCCTTATCTTCAGAACTTTTACAGCCAATACAGATATAAAAGTGGTTCTCATTACATAGCAATTCCTTGTTACAGAATAGTTCTGAAAGTCCTCAGTAAAAAAAAAAACAACAAGATCTTTAGAAAAAACAGCACAATTATGTATCTTAAATGATGAAATTTAACAGGAATGTAATGTAACGACTTATTTATGCAGAGCTAAGATGTTTTGTACGCTCTCAAATAAATAGAGAGTCCCAAGAACAATGAACCCTCCCACAGAATTCTTCAGACTGCTACTGAGTTGACAGAACCCATGCAAATATGATTTTCCACATATGGAAGAAATATATAGCAGCAAGGCTGAGGTTCTGCAAATGGTTAGCCCTGAGATTTTTTGACTGGATCTGCAAAAAATGCAGAGACACGACAGAAGAAAACAGAGCGATAGCAGCAGTGTCCACAAAGACCGAAAGACACAGTGGAATGCACATACTTGTTAAAAAATAAGAAAGCCAAGATGCCATATAATAATGAATGAGCAGTTCTAGAAGAAGAAGGATGATAAAGCCTAGTTTGTTATGAGCGCCCCTCATGTGACTGACTCTGGTGTGTAGGAAAGTCAGAGTTACGTCCCCACTTAAATTCTCTGATGTCTGTTACAGCACAAATACAGCTTATCCCCTCAAAAGGGTCCCTGTCCTCTTGCCAGCTGCTGGTGCTCACTACTGGCAAACACACAGAACAATTGTAAAAAACTCATCTGCCAGGCAAAGTAGCAGAAGAAAGCAAGAAAGAACAGAAATCCAATATCTGTCTGAGTCCGAGCACTGCGACTTGTAGCAAAACAAAAATATTTCAAATATCATAACGATACAAATTTGGAAAGTGTTTAACTGCTGCTACTGCTTTTGCATTTAATTTATCAGTATGATTTTTCTTTAACAAATTGCCCTTTGAGCCACTTTCTTGCCTATGAGTTATGGTTAGGCACTTGCATTTCAGTTACAGCCACTGTTGCCACAAAAAACCTCCCCAGCAATGCGCGTGACATATACAGTATACATTACATAATGAGCCCATTATATATTTACAATGTTTGTTCTTTCAGAAGAGAGCTGTTTTAAGAAGCAGGCAATAGACATCTTTCAAAGACAGCAACGACTGGGCATGCACACTGCCTTCCAGCACCATAAACTACTTCTGTACAGGCTAACCAAACCCAGGCTTGTCATGAGGGTTAGAGAGCCTCCTGCTTTCTTCCAAACTTTGCTGCTGCTTTTGCCAGATGTGCTCACTCTTCAACTCCGAAATAGTGCAAATGATACTAGTGTAATACTGGGCATCTTTTTGCTTAGGTATGACAGCAGGTACACCGTGCAATAAATACATACACACACAATAACACTACAAAAAAAGAGCATAAAAAAAGACAGTTCTTCTCCAAGTGATGCTGAGCTAAATGCTCAGCAGCGATGTTTATTGCCATCAGGCAGGCAAGGCTGTTATTATCCTCTCCTTTAGCAAATCTGTCTCCCCCATTCAGTTAGGAGTTTTAGGATTTTAGTGAATTGTTATTCTCCTACTTGAAATCACCAGCACCTCACTACGGAGATCTTTGCATACTCTCTTCTTTTCCAAAGACCATTGATATTTCAAAAAGGAAGATGACAGGCGTTGCCACTGAAGTGGTTTATACGTGGTACTTACAATTAAGTTAACACCAGTGCCACACTACTTGCAACTATTCTGAATCAAAAGAAACCACAGTCCCAAGTACGTGATCCCTCTGAGTACTGGGAAATACCAGCCAACTTCAGATAAACAACTTTGAGGATTGCAAACATTCACTGAAAAAGCATTTAATCATAATGCCGTGGAAAAATAAGGTTATTAACTACAAGCAACATAATGGAGCTGATTAGCTGGTAAGGGCAATCCAGATTACACTGAGTTTCACCTGAATTTATTGTAACGTTGGCAAAAAACTTACCAACAGGACCGCATAAAACGTTCTCCTAACATGAAAAGGACTGCACAGTGTTGTCCTTGGCAAGAGATAAGACTGCCCTGCATGATTTCCTACTAAACTGCACACTTGTACATTTTACCTAAAGAGCTCTTGAAGATTGAAATAATTGTTAAAGATGCCTATAAATAAACTGAATGGATACATACCTCCCTATATATACACACACTTCAATAGCTAAGTAGACATTTCTTCAAACATTAGTGTTGATCATTGGAAAAGCAAAGAATTGTCATTCTTCTTATGGATGACTTCCTACATGATGTATCACAGCAATGTGCTATTCTACTTCTAAGACAGTCATTTCCATTTATGTTGTATCAGAAAATTCAGGAAGACGAAATACATCAATGAAACTCTAAGGAAGCCAATTATGCTTACTAAGTTAACACTGTAACAACTTCTGTCAGCAACATAAGAATTACTGGGATTTTTGCCTAAAAATCACATGCAGAAACCTTGTAGGCATCCCAACTCAGCTCTTGCCAGCTTTATCTGGTGGAGGAGAAGCTCTGCACTCTCCAGCTCACAGCTGGAAGGAATTATTTTATAGAAACATTGCAGGGGGTATCCCAGGTCAATGCACCATACCTAAGGATAGAAGTGCCAAAGGGCGTAAAGCTGTAGGCAATGAGGTTTTTATTATTCCAGTTCCAGTGGAACTAATCATCCCTTAAAGTGCATAGATCCACAGTTTCAGAATAGACAGCAAAATTCAGAATTCCAGATTACTATTATTGGAATTTCTACTTAGAAAATTTTCACATTTGACAGTAAGTCACGTCCCATCTCTCTTCCCACTGTCTCGTGAACCCACTTGTATATTATAATTCCATGGTCAGCCAGCAGAATGTAAGCTCATGAGGCTGTCAGTACCCTGGTTTCTAATTTGCACTTAAAAGACTGAAGACAGGGAGGACAAACCTGTTCAACACTGCTAGACACCTCAGCAAATGCATCCATAAGCCAGGAGCTGAATTTTTCTCTTTTGTCTTCCAAACTGTACAGGGGACGCAGGTCACGAGAAGAGAAGCAAAGGGAAATTTGACTTCTAATCAGACAGTTTTAGCCATTCAGTTGATGAAATATTAACCCCTTCCTGAGAATACTTGCAGCAGCTGAACTCACACAGCAGAAAAAAAAGAAAGCATCTTCACAGATTATCTATGCTGCTGTTTCTAGATTAGAGCACATTTTCCCTTATGCCCTATGGACCACTACCAGCAGCAGCTTACTCATCTGGAGTAAACTAACTGTTACACGGCCTCTGAATTACTGATTGAGGCACAATCTAATGGTAAAGTTCAATAGCTGCCTTCCGTGAAAGTAAAATTACCTGGCTTGATTTTGTGTGCGCACCTGTGTACATACTTACACATGTGCAAGTTATTGAGGTGGCTGTTCAGCCCCATTTCAAAGTAATAAAAGCGTGCCTACAACTGATTATGACTTTCTGAGAAAGCACAATACCGGAATTATACTATCATTCCTTGGTGTGTATAATACACACAATTGTTTCAAGTGAATTGCTAACTCACAGGCTGCACAGAAAGATAAACCAGCCCTGGTGGTTCTAACCAACTGAAGGGAGACTTAGGAAAGAAGTCTTAGGAAGCAGAAAGGAAGGAAAAAAAGTGCTGAGAATCACCCACTAAGTAAGCTCTAGTGTTTGTGTGTAAACTTCAGGTCCAGGCTTTTCAGACTGGCAAATTAGAAACGGCAGGCAAGGCTTGCTGTGCAATTCAGCACCTGATCCTGCAGTGCCTTGGAGTAACCTGAGTTTTATCTGTCTTTGTAGAGCAGAGCTGCAATCCTACAAGGAGAGCACAAAAGCTAGCTCCAGGGTATTGAGCCAGACAAAAGCAGAGTTTATCATACAGCCAGCACCATCAGTCACACAAACACAACATGCTGGACCCCTGCATATCGATTAAAGACCTCCTACTGTCTCATACAACTATACAGGTGATTTTCTTTTACACAGCTCCGCAGGTGGATCCACTGGTAGATTTATTAGAAAACTCAGAAAAAGAAACCTTAAGAGCAAATATTTTGGTTGTGATAGTTGGACTGCCTAGAACAGTTTGCAAACAACTCAGCTGTATTAAGGAAAGACTAGTGTGGCTGAAACCCACTCACACCTGCTACCAGGAGCAGGTTGAGTCTTTTTTTTATCTGAAGGTATTTGTTTTATGTTCTTACCTACACAATATGTTCTAACTACTCAGATCCTAACATAAAAATCTGCGTCCCTATCAAAGGCAAAGAGGAGGAGAGTATGAAAACCCCCTACAAAGAATTTCCTGAGCACACAGTGCAGAACTGTTTAATTTATCCTACGCAAATTCTCCCAGACAATGGCTCAGTGACTGAGGTCAATTAGCCCACTGAAGGGACAGATGCAGGACAGATGGCAGCGATGCCCAACATGAGGTGCAGTGACACTGTGAACTGCTCCTAGTTACTCCCAAGGTACCCAAATCCCTCTGTGTGGAGCCGAATGCCGGTCTACCCAGAGCGCTGCTTGTTTGCAGCAGAATCATATGAACATCCCCAATGCCTATCTGAAGTAGAAATGACATTCATGGTTATCCCTTATCCACAAGCACTATTATTGTCTTTTTAGCAAGAAATTAATTAGATTTGTAAAAAGCAAACCATGTCATGCCACGTTAGCTGTCATTTCAACTCTTTCCAGCTGCTTGCAAATAGCTTATTTGTTCCAGCATTTTTTATTCAACTGACAGGTCTACAGTTCTCTAAAGTCTTTTTATCCTTCCATAAAGTGTGACATTCAGTACCTTTTTCTTTCAAGTCCACATCTCTGCCATCTTGAAAAATATAACCTGTCCTCTGAAGACAACAGTGACAACTCAGACTCCTTTAGAACCTCTCACCTACTGTTTTTTTGTTGTTGTTTCTGTCCAGGCTGTTTTTCTGCGATCTTAAATTCATATTAAGTAGCTGATCTACTTCCCTGATTTTGTTCTTAGGTTTTACATATGAATGATGAGGATCTTGATTTCACTAAACCGGCTATTTAATACACTGGGATTTAAGGCCTTAGTATTCTTTCCAGCTAATTCCTTTCCTTCTTCCTACTTGCAGTCACAAGACCTCACCCACAAATTATCTGAGGGGAAAGTCCACTGCTTTTAATTTGTTCTTCTTTCTCTACTAAAAATCACACATTTAAGATCATTTCACAGTCACCTTCAACGAAAACTGCTCTTCATCTTCTCATCTGCTGGAAGCAAATTTCTGTCTTTTTATTCATTATTTTCTCCTCTCCCTCACTAGAAATCTAGTCACTGACAGACTCTTGTTTCCCAGATGACATTCATCTCCAATCTACTATGACAATTCATTATTTTCAGCAACAGACACATTTCAGACATTCTCATCCAAATCCTATGCTATGGACAATCCATCTGCTCTCTTAAAGAAACTTAATTTACTTGATCATGCTGGTTTGAAAGAGTAAAACATTTAGATTTTTAGAAAAAGACAATTTAGAGGTGCGGGAATTTCTCAATTACAACAACTACACTCTGGCAATGCAGATAATCTTTAAGATACACAATATCATCTAATAGGGTAGCTCTGTTTATTCCAATAGAAGTGCTACCTCCATCCTTTAAATAGATAACATATGTACAAAACTATCTCCACATGCAGTGCATTTCTTCATTCACAGACCTTCCAATAGTTTAGATTTAGTCTATTCTAGAATTTGAAGCAAGTTTGCAATATAGAAAGCAACTCCTAAACAAAAAACACCAGTCACACAAGTTACCCTTTAAAAGCATTTAAATCAACCTTGACTCTGCGCAGTAAGATTTCCAGTTCTGCTTCTTTACACCCCATACCTTTCTTTTCACTAGTTTAAAGACATCCAGGACAGCTGATTAACTGCCTCATCCTCTTTATCCATCCCTTGACCCTACCTGAATACCCTTACTTCCTCCCCTGTTCCACCTCCAGTTTTTGAGCTGTTGTCCAAGTTACTATTATTTATATTCATCCGCAGGATTTGTCATCAACTGTGTGCTGTTTAAAAGATGTCTCTTGCTATGGTAGAAAACCACTGTTTTTCTTTTTGAAACATCAATTATATTCTCATTGTCTGTATGAATAACTCACTCAAAAAAAAAAAAAAAAAAAAAAAAAAAAAGCCTGTGTATCAAAGAAACAGCATTTTACCTCAAATGCATGAGGAGAAAGTATCAGATCAGGCTCACGGTAAGTTATGTGTTGAAATGAGAATTACCCATAAGGCACATTATTTTTTTACACCTGTGAAGTTATGATAATACATTTACACATATTCAGAAGTCTCTAGTTGAAATGCAAAAAGGTAGCTATAGGGTACCACAATAAGAAAAACTAACAGGTTCACATATGCAAGAGAATAGATTAAAATTGCAAACTTAGTTTAAAGTCATTTACAAAATGAAATATACAGCAAAGCAAAATATAATCTTAGCATTTCCTCATCAATCATTGGTACTTTACTCATATAAAAATTAACCTCTATTTGTTAATCAAATACAGCGTCAATTAGAAGCAGTGTTGTCTATAGAGGTTAATGCACAGCTGAATATAAATTCTTGTAGCCTAACAGGCATTTTAATTTGTTGGCATTATTCTAGGTTTTAGAGGCAGACAAAATCCATTTCTTCCTTGTATCTCAACTTATGCAGAGCATAAAACAGCTGAAGATACAGACTTTGCTTTCCATGCATACAGTTTTATTTGTTGACATGAGAGAAGCATTATCCCTAAAAACTAAAAGAAAGGAAACAGCAGATGATACAAGTAGAAAACTACACTGGATACACTCAACTGAAGGGCTTTTGTCAGGCTACATCCTAGTTTACTGTGCGGCCAGACCTATTTTCTGTTACCACATGACTGCGTGACAAAAGATAACAGCTTAGCATGGACAACACAAAATCACTCACAGTTATTGCTAGTTACCCACCTTTCTCATTTCTTGCAGCCCATCATAAAGCACCCCATACTTCAGTTTGTTGTACAGATCACAGGATAATACTGTCTAACCTCATTTTCAGAAAATTCTCTGCACAAATACTAGATGAAAAGCTGTTAAGACTTTACCTTATGTGTCATGCACTTCCATATTTGCATTACCATGCATCTTTTTCCAAATTATTTTCTCAAGTCAAAGGGATCGCCCTGACCTTTAATCACAGTGTCTTATATGAAGAGGCAACACATGGAGTTTTCACGTGCCCCAGTCAAAAATCCCTCTACCCTTACTCCCCAAAGTAGAATACAAAGCACGTGTTCCTCCTATATCACTCAGAGTCCATATTAAAAACCTTGTGAAATTGTTGTTTTTGTTGTTGGTATGCTTCCCCCCCCCCCTTTCTCCCCCACCATCCTCCAAAACATACAGCTTCTCTCGACTTTATGGTCTCCTACGGGTCTTTTCTAACTCTCTGTAATTTGCTTTAAAAACACACTACCACCTGATTCTGTTATCTCACAGCAGTGCTGCATTTAGCCTTGGAACCAGTTCTAGTTTAGTTAGACCTATTTTTAGTCTTAACTACAATAGATCAAGTGAAATAAACTGTATTATCCTCTTTTCCTTTTTTTTTTTTTCCTAAATCACCAAATAGAGTTTACTGTCAAAGGCATCTCTGACACAAATTAAAATACAAGGCACTAACAAACAAAGTACACCTGAAGCTATAAAAATTGAGCTTAATATTAATGTGCACTATATGCTATAAATCCATTGGGAGAAAAAAGTTTCTCTTCTTTATTTTTATTTTTTTAAAAAAACAAATTCAATGGATCACAGACAAAGCAAAAAACATGGCAGCATTATCCAATACCCAGTAAAGCTACCGAAACCAAACTGATGCATACAGCTGGTACTGGAATGCTGTAAAAGTTGGGAAAGTTTACCCAAGTGTTGGTAGGTTTGTCAAAGCTAGGATGTGTTGGTACAATTCATGTAACTTACACCAAGATAACTGTAAGGAAACTTAACTGAACGTTTTTTGCATGGCTGACTACTTAAGTGTGTATCTGGTAGAGAAGGCAGAGATAATACTACTTCACTTATTTAGAGTCATATACAGTCATGTTCCTCCTACTACACATCAGCTGTACTTGCCCTACAAACGCAGCTTTCATTTCACTGTCCTGCTGAACTGTACTTTTTGAATGCACAGAATAACAATGTAACGATTTATATCACTGCAAGAGAGTTAATGCAGTTGATCCGAGATTTGTTAATTAGCTGCTTTAAGACTGAAATCACATTGTAATCCTTTTCTCAGCAGTTTTCCCTTATGAGGTTCATTCACATCCACTTGTTAAAGCCATCTCTGCAGCCACTATTTTTACTACCTAACAAAAGTTTTCTTCTTCCAAGACAAGTCCACGTCCTGGATGCTGCCATAACCCCTTTCTACACACTTCTTTCATCTATCAAGACAACCACAGAACTTTAGCACACAAGCTTGTGTCTGTGCAAGGTGGTTGACATTTTTGTCCTCTGCATGTACACCACTATAGCCAACTCTCTATAGTGTGTGACAAAAGAGGGGGGGGGTTGGGGGGGAAAGGAAAAGATGCCACAATGACCATTGACCTGAAAGTCCACTCACATACAATCCTTAATTCCCACTCCTGCCCATTGAAACAACAGCAACCAAAACTGAGCTAAGAATGATCACCTTCTATCAAAGATACTTTGGTCCTTCCTTTGTGTGAAGGCATATGCGAACACACTGTGGAGAGAACACTGACTGCAGTGTTTTGCACCATTTGCTCCATCAGCTATGTTAATTTCTCTATTAGTTTCCTTCTCAATTTCATTTTCAGTTCTTTCATGATATTCTACTACATTCCGACATCATTCAAATGTACCAGGAACTCATCCACCTACAGCCTTTGCAATGTTTCCTCCACAACACCTCTGAAATAAGGATTGAGGATTTGAGTCCTGAAGTGTTTCTGCATTAACTATTTAAAACACACCTGCACTTAACATTTGGAAGGCTTCTGTACATTCCCAGTGCATTGTACACATCATCGCAGAGAAGAAACTGAAACCTCTTCAATGCACTGCTTCACTAACGCTTTCAAAAAGAGATATTTCAATGCTATCTTTTCCCAGTATATTAGACTCCAAATCCTCCAAATCCTTTTCATTTTTTCGTTAGAAAGGAACAAAAGAAACTTAAACCCTTGCACAAGCTATGAACATGTGCATAGAAAACAGGAGGGAAGGGAAATAATTAACAAGTGAGAATTGCTACGAAGGTCCATCTAACTAAACAGCTTATAGGAAAACCTGCAAGGTTTAAGACTGAGCCACATGGATTAAAGGCAAAATGTTAATGCCTATAGAAGTAGAAGACAAAAAGACCTATGTAAGTTGTCATTATTAAAATGCCTTAGGGAAACTTTCTTATGGTAATTCAAACTGAAAAGGTTAAAACCTTAAATGGTATAACGTTCACCTTGTATGCAGTGCTTCCATACAATGAAAGAACATACAACTTACTCTTGCAGAAACACCAGCTGTTGCTATGTGACCCACTAACTCCACAGATTTAAGAGAAAAGCCTAAAGAGAAACATGCCACAAAGTACTTAAGCTTCAGGCAATGCTCAACTTTCTAATAGTGGGGAGCATGTGAACACAGCATTTCCTATGAAACCCAGCAACAGTAAAAGCCCAAAGCATCAGTTAAGCACTACATGGACTACAAGAATCAGAAGCTCCACCAGCGTCAAAATACAAAATAGACTGAGCTTCCAAAACTCCAATTAACCTTCCAGAACATCAATTTCAACAGGGTGAGAATGCAAGCTCAGTTAGCAGAATGTTTTAAGCTCCCGTGCACGATCTTAGAAATATTTTGTTTCTTCCTATACCAATGAATTGCTATGACTTTCAGTTAGCATCCTTCCTCTAGCATTTCTGAGCATAAAGTTATGCTACTGAATAATTGAAATATAGACAAATCTTTTCTTTATTGGAAGACAGAAGTACGTAAATACTTCTAAAATTCACATTCACACTACACAAAATTGAAAACCAGCACAGAAATTTGTATTTGAACTGTACTTGAACTGCTGTAACTAGTAAGCCACACAGAAGACCAGCAACATTTTTACCAGACATTTAGCATTCATCCATTGTAGTTGTTTACATCTTCAAAGCACACCATCACACAGGAGATTATAAAGTTCCACGTAAGATTTTCTTATGCTGTTCCTTACTTCTTTCATACAAAGTGTCTCGTTCACCGTTTTCTTCATTAGACCTCAAAAGATCTTTTGATCTTGCAGATATCAGCTTACATGCAGCTGCTTCCTGTGAGGAGTAGTAAAAGACTTTGGGCTGCGAAGGCTGTCTGCTGTTTTTAATATTTTATGTCTCCCACTATACAGTCACTAAAGTTTAAGCCCCCGCAATATGAACACTAACCTACTAGGAAGCTAAAGTCAGTAAAACCATCCAGACTTTCTATGAAACCTACAGAATTTGTGCTGTTTAAAAAGATCTTCGGTAAATATTTTAATCAAATAGTCCCTCAAGCACTTGATCTTGAAGTTAAGTATTCCTGCCACAAAATTTCCTCATCAGAAATCAGGTATTAAGAGCAAGTTCTAATTATAGAATCATAGAATTGCTCAGGTTGGAAAAGACCTTGAAGATCATCAAGTCCCATCACAACCTAACTATACTACCTTAACTAATAACTCTGAGGTGACTCAACCACCTCCCTGGGGAGCCTGTTCCACTGCTCAACAAGTCTTTCTGTAAAGACATTTTTCCTGATACCCAACCTAAACCTCCAAGGCCATTTCCCCTCATCCTGTCACCAGTAAGAAGAGACCAACCCCACTCTTGCTGTAAGGACCTTTCAGATATCGGAAAAGAGCAGTAAGGTCCTCCCCCAGCCTCCTCTTCCCCAGACTAAACAGCCCCAGTTCCTTCAGTTGCTCTTCATAAGGCATATTCTCCAAGCCCTTCACCAGCCTTGCTAAGGACCTACTCCAACACCTCAATGTCCTTTCTGTACCTATTACATTATGGTTGAGTACAAAATACCAGCAGTGACAAAACAAGGCACAGTATCCCTAAGTTTCAGCACGATTATATGTGGTAGTGTGATAACTTTCACTAATTCATCCTTTAGTCACAGAGTTGAGAAGCTGTCATTCCAACACCCAGCTTCCACAGAACTTCAAAATGAGACTACATGGGACAAACCACCAAAATTCAATTTAAAAGAAGGAAAAGGGCAGGATTCAGAAGGCTACTTCAGCTGCCTTCCTGCATACACTTTGCAAATTAGGAATTCCTAGCCTAGAAGTCTATTCTAGCCTAAGACCTAATACCTATATTTTGAAATTCATAGGAGGAAGAAGATACTGCAAAGCTTTGTAAAATGCTGAAGAGGACAACAAGATAATACAGGGCCTTCTACAAAGACTCAGTGATTAGCTGTAATCAATTAGAATTGACACAATGACAGCAGAAAGGTTTCAGAAGACAATTTTTCCCCACCACGTTTATAACTTTATCACCGTTAATTAATAAGTCTACATCCCTACATCTACATTACAGCAGCAATCAAAATTAATTCTCCTCCATCTTTTCCAAAAAGTAGGAAGAAACAGTACTATATTCTGTTTCCTCTAGTTGAATGAGGGAAAGAGCCACAATGTCAAAAGAAAGAAGATAAGTTTGTTAAGCTCTGCAACTCTTCAAATCATTGAATCACCAAGGTTGGAAAAGGCCAAAATCATGTAGTTTGATTATACCACCAATATTTCCCCACTAAACCACATCCATTAGTACCACATCTCCACATTTCTTGAACACCTCCAAGGACAGTAACTCCACCACCTCCCCGGGCAGCCTATTATAATGCATCACCACTCTTTCTGACAATAAATAACTCCTAATATTCAACCTGCACCTCCCCTGGTTATCACTAGTTATGAAGGAAAAGAGGCTGACCCCCACCTCATGACTTCCTTTCAGGTAGTTCTCAAGAGCAATAATGTCTCCCCTGAGCATCTTCAGACTGTACAATCCCAGCTCCCTCAGAGGTTCCCCATGAAACTCATGCTCAGACCCCTTGCCAACTTTGTTGACCTTCTTTGGGCATGCTCCAGGGCCTCAACGTCTTCCTTATAAGGAAGGGCCCAAAACTGAACACAGTTCTCAAGGCGCTCTTCTTCCACTACCTCCTGGAAAGCAAAGATGTAATAAGAGTCCTCCTTTATAAGGCCATGTAGTGATAGGACAAGGAGAAAGTTTTAAACTGGAAGAAGGTAGATTCAGACTAGATATCAGGAAGAAATTATTTACTGTGAGGTGGTAAGACACTGGAAAAGGTTGCCCAGTGAGGTTGTGAATGCACCCCCCTGGAAGTATTCAAGGCCAGGCTGGATGGAGCTTTGAGCAACCCAATCTAGAGGTGTCCCCGCCTATAGAAGGGGGGTTGAAACTAGATGATTTTAAAAGGTCCCTTCCAACCCAAACCATTCCATGATTCTGTGACTCTTTGGAGACCTGCTTCTCCTTTGGAAAGTTGTAGGTGCTAAGATCTTGAACAAGTCACAAACGCATCAATCCTTGGACAATTACAAAGAGTAGCTAGGACAAAACAAGTAATCTCTGAGATTGCTTTTAACTTAAAATGGTTATGGCTGCTATTTTAAGCAGAATTCAATCTTGTACCAGTTCAAGCTTCTCTGGGCTGGGATCCAACTCACTTCAGGATTCTAGTCAAGCATAAGGGAATGATATAGGAACAGACACAATTCTGGGAAAGTATATAAGTAAAATGATATATACGTACACATCTAAAATTCTGTAATGACATTTCCATTTAGATACAAAAAGCCCTTAATTTAGGTTAGGGATTTTTTTAATTTATTTATTTTTTTCTTTAAGTGTCGCATTCTTAGGTGTGATGTTTGAGGAAGCTCTAACCAGTGAGAATTATGGAACTTAATTACGAGATGAAAGAAATTAGATGGTATTCAAATAGGTAAAAAGGTGTCACAGAAACAAGGAGGAAGGAATCTATTCTTCACATCTCTGGAGAAAGGCATTATTAATAATATTAGTAAGAAGCTCAGATTAGAGCAAAGAAAACTCAAGTTAGGCATATGGGAACGTTTTTAAGGGTAGATGAAACAAGCATCTCTCTCAGACTTAGCTGTTTCTGCCTGAAACAAGAATATGAGCTTCATTTTCTGAGGTCACCCCCAACCCCTCCTTCTCTATCTAGGTGGAAGTCAGTTACTTGCATGTTTGAACTTCACATGTGGTAAATGAATAAACACACTGTCAAGTTCTTAAAAGGATCCTGTAAATTAATTCATTATGCATTCAGATTTTCCACTGAAACAGGACACAGTTCTTGGCTTTGTTTCTACCATTTATAGCTTTGTGAAATTAGAATCTGACAAGATCCACGTTCATGCTCCCTTGCATTTGTGGCATAGCTACAGCTACAGAACTGTACTGGTGCTGCAGAGGCAGCAGGAAAGCCTGTGCAACAGTCACTTGAAGCCAGCAGGTGATCAGAGCAAAAACACAGACCACCTCCCAGAGAGTCTGAGACTTGGATGAAAAAAGTCAAATTTATACATAAAGATTAAGACTGAATTACTAATGCTCTACAGAATAAATTAGCAGAAATTCCAGTAGCTTCAAGTTTCCCAAAGGATGAGCTCAGGCACCTGTAACTGTCTCCAATACGCTGCCTCACCGTGTACCTCCTAAGTTCATGGTAGAAACAGATTTCTACTAAATGCATTTACAAAAAACAAAGTAAATACCACACTATCCCCTCACTGCCTTCAGGGTAAAACAAATACTGCTTATTTGAACAAGCTGCCCAGAGAAGTCGTAGATGCTCCATCCCTGCTGTTGCTCAAGGCCAGGCTGAATAGGGCCCTGGGCAGCCTGATCCAGTGGGGGGCAACCAGCCCACAGCAGGGGGTTGAGACTGGATGGTCTTCACCAATCCAAGCAATTCTATGATGCTATGAGTACTTTCACAGCAATCACAAATGTTGTTGTCAATAAAACTACAATAAGTGGCCAGCTACAGATAGCAGCACAAGCACATACTTAACACTAGCAAGGAAAACACAAAGTTTAATACTTTACAAAGAGCAACTCCTCTCACTTTCATCAAAGTTAGAGAGAATCCCAATTAACCCTCTTGCCTCAGCCATTAAGGTGGATTTGAAACTTAATAGCTAACGACAATGCGAAAATAAACGGATAAAAGGAAAAAGAGAAAGTAGAGGAAAGGAGCTGGCTCTTAACTTTTTAGATTTACTCAAAAAGAAAATAAAGTTTTTACAACTAAGAATGGCCTACTCTGAAAAAGTGAAAAGGCCCACTAATTAATTGCTTGATCAAGTCCATATAATCTATAATTTAAATCATATTACTGGCTTCAAAGATCATACAAGGAGTTTCAAAAAGTACAGCTCCTACACATTTCATCATATCATATAAAATCCATTTTCTAAACCTTTACCTTCATCCATGACAAATAAATTGCAAGAAAAATGGCATTTTATACTGCAGATGTAAAGACCTTAGACAACTGTCACAGAATATTTGTGAAACAAACCTGTGTTTTTCTGCAGCAGCCTAGAATTTCCCCTGATTGAAAACTCTCTCAAGCACCTGAAATTTGCACCCTTCCAACCATACACAACTCTTACAATACAACTTCAGCAATGCAAATAAGTAGAAATTAGAATTTTCAGCTTTGCTTATCCACTATGTACATCCCTTTGAACAGTCCATCTTACATTAGAGTAGTTGTTTTCCTTCAGAATGCCTCTGGTAGGCAAGGATTTCCAGCAAGATCCCCTTGTCTCCACTGCCAATCCTTAAATGAGGGCTGGAAAGGGATGGATCCTGGCTCCACCTCTTCTGGTCATTCAGATACACTGCAAGCACCTGAGCTCTTCTGGGTTAGCCCTGACTTCCTTCCAGGTACCAATCACTGTTTCAAGCCATGACTCAGCCTTTGAGCAAAAATCTCACAAGACTTGCCTTCAGGTCTCTTAAAAAGAGATGCAAAAGACAGCAAGTAACTTCACCATGAGAGTAAAGCAGCTCCATCCACACCAGCCTTCCAAGAGAAATGGGAATTCACCATTTTAAGGTATTTCTTCATCAATCCACCCAAACATTACACAACATCCAGACTTTTCCTTAAGTTTGTACCAGACCAACACACACTACAAACTTAATGATGTGATGTTATTTAACAGACAGATGTTCTCTCCCTGAAACTGACTCATGAGCTCTGGTTCTGGATGTCTTTCAAACTCAGAGCAACAGGCTGGAAAAGAAATCAACTGTGTGGCGTAAACCGGCCTCACACTTCCAGCACAGTCCAGTCTTCTGGGCTGGGAGCTAACCAACTTCATTCTTCTGTTCCTAATCCCAGTCGCAGCCCAACATGCAGCAGATGCACATCTTCCCTTGCTGCCTGGTTTAATGCTATCTCCTCTTTCTGAAAAACAGACTAAGATGTGTTATTTTTACATTGAAGCTTAAACCATGTCAGTACTGTCCAAGATTTGTATCTGACTTCCACTATTTACTCATGGCTTTGAGTAACTGACAGCTGCCTTTATTCCTACTAGTCATTGGAAGCATAAGATTGCTCTAAGACAACTGAAAACACACAACTCTAGATGTAGTCTGGCAAAATCTGGGGTATTCTGGTTCTAATTTTTCTATTCATACAGGGAAGAATAAGTTAAAAGACCTTTTTTGATTAAATTTGTTCAGTTAAACACATAGTTCCATCTGAGTTTTGGAACATGTTCTATTCCTTTTTCCATTTTCTTTACGCTTCCTTCTTAATTTTCACTTAAATTTCAACATGAGGTTTCAACTTTCTCCCTTGTGTTTTTAAGACCACTTCATGCTCCAGAACCGCATGCATGGAGAAATGCCTCAGAAGCAGCACTGTCAAGTAGCTCTTCTTTCTCTCAGCTGTCAGTGTAGAAACGAATGCCAAATACATTTGTACATAGCAAACCTTCCAGACCTGCAATTCAGTAAGATCCAATCCTGAAAGAATTTTTAGGGCACTTAAAGATTATAAATACATGAGAATTTTTTAAGAGCAGAGATTCCAAATAAGGAGGAGAAAAGATTTTACTCTATGGGTAATCACTCACACAAGGCATCACAAGGTTTGATGGAAACCTATATTAAAACGTTCCTCACAAGAAGATTTAGTAGTTTGACTAAAGCACGTTACACTATTTATAAAGAGACATTTTACATGGCACCAGCAAGTTTTTTCTTACTACTTCTAGGAAAAATAACACAAAAACAGAAAAGCATAAGTTTGCTTAGCACTTATAAAGAGAAGACTTTCCATTTTAGGCCACGAAGGAATAGCTGAGCCTAGAGCTGCTGTGCAAAGCAGAGGAAAAAACTGACAGTAACTTTAAAGAAAGGCCCTTGCCATCTTCAGCTGATCAAAGAAAAATAAAATAAGGTAAATCCAATGAAGCATTGAGATGGGAGCTCTGTGCTGTTTCAGGGCCTTTATTCAATAAGAAAGGCCATTAGCTGACTGTTAAGTCTTCCTAGAGCTCACACACAACTTGCATTTACCAAGAGTGGAATACTAGAACATTACATCTTGGGACTTGTGAACAAAGCTTATATTTTTGATAAATATTTATTCCATGCTTTATATATTAGCAAGTGATTGAGGTACTTCAGGGTGGAGGAGGCGCTGCCATGTTCCTTATGTCTCTGTACAGGGACTGTACCATATGGGCAGCAGAACCAGCTCCCAGTACTGCTGTCAGCAGCCACCTGCCGGTCCCCTACCACAGTGCTGAAAACATCCATTCCCAAGACAGCACCTCAGTGCTAACACTCCATCTCCCTTAAATCTGAAGATGAATACCAGCCACCACAGCTGCTTTTGGGAGCGGGAGACCAGAGTTGGTGGGCAGCAAGAGACAAAATAAAATTGTAATAAAAATAAACCCTTGAAGCTGCTGCACCATGGGAAGTATTTTTAGCTTAAGAGGTTACAATCACTGCTGAAAAATTTGAGACTGCTATCAAACACTGTCATCTCATTTTCCCAATACAAAGCCAAGAATCCTGTAGAAACACCTGAATTCTCAAGCAACCCATTATTTAATCTTGCATTCATAAAGCAGGCTTACCTAAAAAGCTAAGTCTAACTTACAATCATCTTTTCTATTTCTATACTGCACCTTTGTCTAAAGACATTTACTTTGCTCCTATTCTTCTGAGCATGCTAGTTGCGCTTAGAATAAAGGCAAGGTTCAGGTTCTTAAACAGAATTTGCTAAGAATCAGCTAAGCCACTATGTAATAGTAAGGAACACCAGGTTAGCTAACAACCAGTAGAAATTCTATTGTTAGCCTTATCCTTTGTGGACTTTTTCCTTCACTGTCATCCAAAGGAATACTGACACGAATGCCATGCTCAAGATGGCAGACTATTTATTGTAAGGGATATGGATACACACACAAATACTCTCAGAGAAATACTATTCCCAGTAACACACTGGGAAAAAAAATTAGTAAATTAGTATTTTTGTTCAGCTTAGCTGACAAATCTGATAAGAAGGGGGAAAGTGAACTCTCTTAATGAGCTTCTGATCCACCTACTTTAAAGCACTTATTTTATAAACAGTGATAAAGCTGACATAACTCGTCCACACTTAGAGAAGTAACATCAGGAGTTAACTGACATTTCCCTACCACATGTTTTTAGACAAACATAAAACTGATGTGCTGGATCAGACCCAGAGATCCATTAGTCCAGTTTCCTCTTTGACAAAGAACAGCGTTGGAAGCTTTTGCAAGGGTCCCAAAAGGTCTGTTTCACATCTGTGAACAACTGCCCTACCTTTTACAGAACACAAAGGCCACTGACTTTTATTCTAGCTATCATCCACCCTTAAGTCCATTACTTTAAAGTAATGTAAATAAACTCACTATCAATAGTAAATTTTATTTAAAAAGCAAATATTTATTTATATCAGCTATAAGGACAAACTTCTTTTTTTTCCACAGTAGGTCTGAAAGCTCTGAGTAATCCACAGAGATAACAAACCAAGAGACAGGCATGTAATAAACAGTCTGTATTGTAGACTCTTTGGAAGCAAAACCTAAATAGAAACAAGGGTTTTTTTAAATTATTTGGTTTTTGATTTAGGTTTGTATTGGTTTTTACCTTTTAAATGCTTCAGCAGGGTTCCTCTCGCATTCCCCGGGTTGCAAGAGGCTCTGAATAGCAGGATCTCTTAGTTTGTCCTCATATCCGTGGATCAGTCCACTGCGGCAGATTTGTGCAACTAAACCTCTAATAAACCCTCCAACACACAGCGTGTCGGAGTCCTGGGCTCTGCAGAAATGGAAGGCTAGGGCTTGCCGATGTAAGCCTCTTTGCAGGTTTGCAGGTGAGCTTGGCCAGAGTAACTCAGTACAGAGGGCTGTCTTCCCACTACCGGGCCCTCCTACCAACAATACACCCCAGGCAGCTCCTTTCCCAGAGACAACACCAGTATTATTCCCAGAACTTGCTACAAGAGATGGTTTGTTGGCAGCACTATTGCTGCAGTTAGCTTTCTCTTGGAGGCAGTGCTGAAGCTTGTGGAAAACCCACTCCCTACAGTAAAACTGCTTTCCCTGCAGCAAGCTGGTCTGAGCCATTTTACAATGCTTCTTCTCTTGGACTTGTCATAAGCAGCAGTATACTTTCAACATCTTAGCACAGGGAGGCACAGGTTCATCTTGCACAGGAAGATCTTCTGCTCAGAACTTGTCAACGCATAAAATAATCAGTTAACCTTCCCCGTAACACTTAACGGCATCTTCTCGCAAAGGGTGTCACTCCATCTGGATGCTGTGATACAAGTAGTGAAACACAATCACAGCTCAGCTGACATCATGAAGCAGCATCCGATACCAGTGTTCAACAATACTTCTCCTATGGCTCAAAAGTCCATACAGCTCCATGGCTACATCTGTAGTTTATGCAGTTGTGCGTGTTCCCAGCATACAGGGGAGATACTACATCTGGAAAAACTGAAGGGAAGCCAGGTTTTCAGTGTATACTAAATGCCTTTCAACTCTAGGCATTAATCTATCCGGATATAAATCCAGAAAAAGCTGTCCATAACAAAATGTTCCTGCTGGGAATTTTATACAGAAAGCAATTCTTCTTCAGAGTACAATACACATATCCCAAACATGCGGATACGCACAGCTTACTGAGAAGCAGTCAGATTGGACAAGGAACTTTGCAGACTTCATGTATCTGGGCAAGCGTCTCAGAAGTGCTTTGGATTATGGCTTCTTAGGCAGGAGAGATGAAAGGGGGAAAAAAAAAAAAAAAAGTGTTTACAACTTCTCATTTCAGTACATTCATAAGCGTCTTCTTCAGCAACCTGGATTCTTACTGAACCTGTTCTCAGGTATCTTAATCGCAAGATGTCAGAAGAGACAACATCTTCCCCTAGAGCTCTGAAATAAAGAAGACAGCACTTTTAACCCTGCATGCAAGTCGTAATTCAGTCAGCTGCAAAGCAGACAACAAAGAGTGAAGTCAGTGGCTCTTATCTTTAGTTTTGCCCGTACTATTCATCTAAAAAGGTGCTTTAAAAGGAAAAAAAAAAAAAAAGGTTGTTTCAAGGTACAATTGAATATATATAAACGCATAACAATAGACAGCTGTGACAGTGGCCTCAGAATCACAGCACAACGAACCCCGCACTTCCTCCCTACCAGAGCCGAACGCTCCCTTTATCTCCGCACACTCTTTTCTCCTACAGCTCCAGCGCCGAACCCTCCCTGCGCGCAGCCTTCCAGCTGCTGCCCACGGCTTTCTCGAGAACTTTATCCCACAGACGAGCTCTGCCCACGGTTCCTCGCACACCCCTTTGTTCGTCGCCCGCCCGTAGCAGGACCGGGGCTGCCCCGACTGCCGCTCCTGTCAGCCCCAGCGGCTCCCCGCCCGTGCCCTCAGCCCATGCTGCGCTGCCCGGCACGGTGCGGCTACCCGGCCAGGCGCTCTATCCACGCCGGCGATCCCGAAGCCGAGAAAACGGCCCCCCCGCTCCCCTCCCCCAGTACGGCTCCGCACAAAGCCCCCGGCCGCAACCACCCGCCCGCCGCTGTCACTCCGCTGCCCACCTCAGCCAGGTACCGCCCAACAGCCGCCGACCGCCCCAACGGCCGCCGGGCTGGGGGCCTCCCTACCGCCGCTCTCTTACCTCCACCAGCGCCCCAGCTGCCGCTCCAGCCTCCCAACGGCGCGGCGCGCTCCTCCTCTTCCTCCCAGCCACTCGGCTCCCGCCCCCGGGCTCCGCCGTGCCAGGCCCGCGTCCAGCCCGCTCCGCGGCGCCTCAGCCCGCCCGTGCTCTCCTCGGCGACTCCTTGACCCCTTCCGTCAGACCCCGCCCCCTCGCATTGCCCCCGCCCCTGCCCGCCTTACGCCCCGCCCCCTGCCCGCCTGCCAGCCCGACATCTGGCGGCAAGTAGTCCTGGGCGGAGGGAGACGCCGAGCGGGCGCTTTACCGCCCCTCCGCTTTGTCCCGCCGCCTCCACTGCTGGAGTAGGGGGCTGCCGACGGCCGGAGCCCCCCGGCTGCGGGGCCCTGCAGGGGGCGGCAGCGTTGCTCTCGGTTCCAGGCGCTGGGGCGCGGCCGCGGGGTTTGCCCGGGTGGGGTGGAGCGCCCCGAGGGGAACTGCTGGGGGCGGGAGCACCGAAACTTGAAAAATAAGGGTTCTCGGGAAACGGTTCGGATCGGTGGCCGGTGGTTTTACTTACGTGCAGAGCGCGGTGATTGCACTGTGTAAATCGTGTATGCCATCTCTCTAATGCACGACTTCAGCTTTCCTTACTTATGTTAACCTAGAAAAGAGTAGGCCTAATAGCTGTTTTCCCTTTGCCTGACTACTGCCTGTTCCTATTTCACCCAAACCAGCCCATCCCAGGTAGGGTTTTGCTACGTGCACTGGGGAAGTGCAGCCTCACAGAATGTATGCGGTGATTCCAAGCAATTTTCCCCTTACTCCTCCCACTTCACACACTGAAAACCACATTTTTCCAAGCTTGCTGCAGGCCTGAGTGTGGGCTTAGCAGCACTCCAGCCTTGGGCAGATGGACTGGTGCAGACCCAAGAAACACAGTGGCCATCCTGTGCCCTCCTTCAGTTTGCAGACCCCTGAAAACTGCTGTGAGATCCCTTTGACAGGACTGGAAACATCACTGGGCTCAGCAACCCTTCACAGTGCAGCCTACATGCAGGGAGAAAGTGGGAGTTCTCCCCTTATTTGGCTGCCAGAGCAAGGAGGCAACGGGTTTCCATTACAATTTCACCTCTTGGGCTGGCCATGTTATTTATTATAAGGCTTTTTTTCCCATTAGCTTTCTGATCAGGGGTTTTATGGTTGGTAAAGAGAGCCTTCCCTCTGTCTGGCTTTGTACTCCTTTTCACTAAGTATATCCATGCAATATGGGACACACATTTACTGCCCTCCAAGGAGCGTCCCGAGATTCTCTGTAGGAATAAAATGAAGAAGAAAAAAAAAAAAAAGGAATAAATTCATTTGGCATACTGAAGAGCTTAGAAAAACAAGTCTGCCTGCTTCTGGAAACCAGTAGAACAAGTTTGAAGAACCTTTGGAAGCACTGAATTACGAATTTGCAAAGCAATGGGGAGTGGGGGGAGAAACAGAAATAAGAGTAGAAGTCAGAAAAAAAAGTGTTGGTTTTGTTGTTTTTGTATATATATGTATGTATATGTGTGTAACTGTTTTCTTTTTTAGACTACATACTTCAGGCAAATAGTCTTCTCTAAGCTTTTTCCTTTCCTTGCAGCACCTCCTCGTGAGAGCCTTTGAACTGCTAAATCTCTCCCCTCCCTCCACCTCCCCTTTGTTTTTCTCTTAACAGTAAATGAATGGTGATAGATAACATTTGGAATGATGGAACTGTAGTTCTGGTCAGCTGAGTTGGATGGAGACAAAACAGAGGTTTGACAGAGTGAAAGAGACTGCAAAAGAAACCCCACACCAAACAGACAAACAAACAAACTAAAAACACACAACAACAAACCTACCAAAGAAACAAACCCTAAAACCAAACACACACAAACACCAAAAAAGTCAATCAAGATGCTGAGGGTCACATCTTACATACAGGTCCTGGGCTGGTGGCTGTTCAGGGAAACAAAACAGATATAGTGAGAATCTGGACAATGATGAAACCCAAGGGGAATTGGGTCCCCCTTTTCTGATGACTGGAAAGCAAACAAAGACCGATTAAACATGAGAAGTTGCTCTTAGATTCCACAACATCCAAAATGAACAGAAAGAATAACAGTGTGGTTTGCTAAAATTAGATATTTAAATGTAATCAAGATTGCATTATAGACAGTGACTAGAAAATACTAATCTTTCCGCGCTAATATTTAAAGTCTGCAACTGAATAGATGGCAGTAATTTGATTTTAGCATGGAACAGAGGCACACAATAAGCATCCCCACTGAAATTACTTATGTATCATGCATTTGAGCAAAACTTCCATTCAGAAGATCAGTTCTACAACTAAAGGCAATGGAAATTACTTGTGGGAATGGCAAGGAAAAAGAAGAAAGGGGGCCAAAAGGAAATAAAGAAACAGGAAAAACATAGTAGGCCTAGAATGCGATTGTACCCTTCTCAGTGGGATGATTTTTAGGCTGTCAAAAGATGACAAAATATTGCAAGGTGGGAAGTATAACGTGCGTGCTTCTTTCCAAAAGGATGCATATATGACCTAAAGGTGAAGTTTCACACAGTGGTCTTGCATTGACTGCCTGTATTAGTTAGGAAACAAAAAAGCATATAAACACTGAAAGTGATAAATAATTACAATATAGATAAAAAATCCTAGCAAATGTTGGAAGCATTAAAAAGAAAAGAAAGAGAGATTGCTGTGAAGTAAGAGGTGCAGCTACTGAGCTTGGGAGCTTTCATCTGTACGCTAAAGAGTAAGACCCTGAAGTCAACCTTCAAAAGCAAGGAAGGTATTTTGTTATCAAGTGTATTTGCGTAGCACCTCCTATTTCTAATGCGACAGCCTCCATGACATCATCCTGGTGAATTATTATAGCTAAGAGTCAGATATTGCTGATACAATTGTGCAACGTTGTAGTTAATGAGACAGGATAAGAACCAAACCTTATTTTGTGGTTTCGTATAACTCAGCTTGACATAGATAGCAAACCAAGCACGATATAATTGGGTGCAACCTTACAGACTCCAAGACTGACAGATAAGACCTCAAGCAGACACAAAGAAGACGAAACATATCAAAATCTCCCATCTGAAAAAAAAAATACACTCTTCTTGTAGCTCCAGTGGTCTGAGGCAGTAATAAGCTGACTGCTTAAATGAAGACACATCTCAGGACCCGATCTTAAGATACAATGGGAAGTTTCTGCTATGCGTTTTCAGGCATAATTTTATGTTTACAAATACTAGTTAACACTGAAAAAATAAGATGAAACTTTTTAGTAAGAAGGTAAAAAAATGTCTTGGTTTATCAAGTCTATGCTGACTTTGGAAAATCCAAGGGACTGATTAAACAAAAAGCCGTTACGCATTCTAAGCGAATTGCAGCATCTTTTCTCAGAATGGTAGAAAAGACCACTAATGTGTTAGCAGTTACAGTATGATGCTATTCAGATAGGAAGGTTTGTTTTCAGATAACAATCATCTCTGATAGGCCAGAGAATGTAATCAATTGTGATGGCAAAGGTAGGACTAAGGCTGATATTTAAAGTCATCAGAACCTGAGTAATCACGTTCACATAAAAACATTTGCATTGTACGTAGCTTGGAGCAGTGTTATCGGTTTGGTTGCTTTCTGGTTTGTGTATGACTCACACCCAGCCCTGGTCCTGCTGTCTAGGTGCTGCATGTCTCGTCAAGTCAGTGCCAGGTCTGCAAGAGAAGGGAGTGGAGCTGCAGATCCCAGGAGCTTGTAAGAGTTTTGGGAAAGCTTTTGGTACACATGCATTCACAACCCCAAATAAACAGCTTTTAGGGGTGGGCCTGAGGCATCGTTGCCAACTTATAGGAGTCATTTTAACTACGTGTCTAGCTGTAACTTACTGATTTTCATGCATAATTAGGCATTATTAATTCAGATACTTTCTCTGACAGGTGAAATTAGTGAATTTGATGGTAAAGGCAGATAGTGTAGACCTGATATAACACAGGAACATAAAAGCACATTATAATTTTTCCAAGCAAATAGTGGAAGCTTTATCGCGTGGAACAATTAGGCAAGGCATGAATGTCTGATTTCAGTGATACTAACATTTAGATCCCAGTTCAAAAACCTGCCCAGGGTGAGATATTCTTTAGGCCTCATGGCACCATACTGTATTCCTCCGCAGAGCAGTTTGGAAGTCCTGTATGCAAGGGAGCTCACGCTCAACCTTATGCCTACTGTCATGTATGTGGATCCCCTTCAGCACAGCACAATTTGCCTGACTACATGAAAATTGAACCCTAGAGGTGCATTATGAGGTCTTGGCCTGAATTGACACTGACCACACAGTTCCCTCAATGCTTCTTTTTTGCCTTTTTTTTTTTTTTTTTTTTTTTTTGAGGAACATAACCCTATTCATAATACTATTTTATTCTAGCTATCTGGGAGTTTCCCTCATCACTGCTGGTTTTCAATAGATGAAGGCAATAGAGTTATTTTACATAAGAATATAGTTAGGAAGTATAATAGTTCCTTTCAGTTCCTTCCTCATTACCCAGTAATTTGGGTAGAGGTACTATCTATCCCATCTATTGAAACGGGATCTCTGTGAACAAAGGATGCGAGAATGATGGAGCTGAAGAAAAATTAAACAAAAGATCCTGGATATGATAATGCAGAAGTTCAAACACTTGAACAAGAGAGGAAAGAGCTATATCCTCATTCCTCCTGAAAGAGAAATTGTTCCCACTTCCAGGCTGACAGCATTAATTTATAGGTTATTATAGATCTGCTGCTACAATATATTCTAGTTCCTGTTTGGTGGAAAAATGGCTCCTGTGCTTTGGATTACTGAAGATAACTTGCCTTTGATACATAAGGGTCAGCATTCTGGCCCTCTTTAAAATGCTGCATCTATCCTGCAGCCACCAAAAAGGCAAGAAGGAAGCTTTAGTACATGCATCCTTAACCTTTTGGGCGTGGCCATTTTGTAACTTAACAGAATCAGGACAAACTCAAGTGCCACGCTGCCTAGGCCTGTAGAACTTTGTGGGTGGGAAGCAAAGGGGAGTGTTGGACTAGATGATCTCTAAAAGTCCCTTCCAACCTCCACGATTCTGTGGCACTGTCACACTACTAGTGCAATTACTCATCACCACTGTACTGTCAGAAAAAAATAAATAAAATAAAATAAAATAAAATAAAATAAAATAAAATAAAATAAAATAAAATAAAATAAAATAAAATAAAATAAAATATGGCTTCTCTAGGTAGCTGTTGTCAACAGGAACCCAGTTTAAATGCTGTGAAATGGTTTTGGAGAAGCTTTTCTCTCGACACGAGAGCACCATCTTTCCAATTTAGGCATGGGGATCACACACTAAATTTAGTCAATGGGCTGTGCGATACTTTCATGTCCAATACTTCAGGCTATGGCTTCCACAGTTTGCTGCAACATATTGTAGTACGTGAATATGCATCTGCATAGTCCTAGGAAGAGGCAGATTTTCTGTTTAAAAACTGACACTCAACCTGTGATATTTATTATGTGTTCGGCTCTTTGTTTGCAAAATGCATTACAGTATTTAGGCAGCTAGACGGAACTAAACTCTTTAAAACGATGGCCTTGAGAATCTAAGAAATGCATGCTAATGTAGCAGCCTATGTCATTCTAACCTCAAACGTTGCTATGTGCTCAGGGATTGGAATACACTCCACCTTCCTCCTGCCCCAGAGTAGCATGTTAACCAGTATTCGTGCAATTTGAATTATGGGATAACATTACCGTTCTGTTTAATAAGAGTTGACAACACATGACGCCAGTCAAACTTAATTATTAAGTACAATATTCTGGAAAACAGGTGCTGCAGTAGATAACTAGTTCTGTTGGATGAAAATGTATGAGGATCTGCAAAGAATTTAAATGTCATTAAATGATGGCATGAAAACTTCTGTGGAGTGGAAAGAAAAAAATCTGTCAGAAGTAAGACATAGTAAAACTAAATCAAGACAATGAGCCTTTCTGTGAGATGGACCAGAAATATATTTGTCAAAATATCATTGACTGTGCATGAAAAAAGATAAAGTAAGAATAAGAAATAATGCTTAAATGAAGAATGAGAACGACTACATACAATAACAGAAGAATTTATACTGAAGCAAGATTTTATATAAACTTAGTGAAATCTGATCAAGTACTGTTTGATTTATATTGGAAATATCTAAGCTGTAAGCGTTAGCAATGTGTGTGTAAATAGCTTATGCTCTTTCTGTATGTTGCTCATGTAATCTCTCTACTTTCATCAGCACCTGAATGCTTGTCCTGACCTGTTCTGTGATCTTGAGCAACTCCTGTAACCTTATCTGCTTCTGTTTCCCCATCGGTACAATAAAGAAAGTAAATCTTTCCTATTTGCTTTCTTATGCCTGGTCTAACTGCAAGCAAAAACAAGATGTACCAAAATATTTTGTACTGCTTCAGTAGCACCAGGTAGTAATGCTCTGACTGTCTAAGTCTGATTGATGTGTTGTTGAATCAGTGTGAGTTATCCAGACTAAACCATAAGTAGTAAATAACCCAAATCCCTTTCACTGTATAGGCTCTTGCAGACCTCTGCCCTAAGCCCATAGTAGCTCATGTGCTCCTTGTGTGAGAAGTCGTGCTGATATACTGTATAGTCAATTTAACTCATTTCTCTCTCCATGTAGTTTACTCTGTCTCAAGACCATTTCTTGGTATTTGTGAATTCATGCATTTTAAACACTATTCTGCAGTCCCTGTGGAGACAAACTGCCCATTTGACAGAATATCCCAGGTCACTAAGCACTTGCTGCATTAAGCACTAAGCACTTCTGCTGTTTTCCTGAATTTGTAGTACTCCGTAAGTCATCACTTTAGGAGTAAGAAGATCACAGGGTTTAATTTTGCTTGCCCTTTTAAGCTTTGCCTAGCTAGCTTCACCTGAAGTAGGATGGATATTCTCCCATTCATTTCTCTAGCTGCAAGACTGCTAGCTGTCCAATTCAACTCAGTTTCCAGTCTTAGGGGAAATGTAGAATGGAATTATGCTTCCCCCCCCCCCCCCTTTTACATAAGGCATGCTTAAAGCAGGGAGTACAGACCTTACTTTCTTATGAGTGGACTCAAGTACCAGAGCATGTGCAACTGGCATATATGGAGAAGCAGAGAGAGGACTTCAAGCTGCTGGGTAGCTTTTCACAAAGTTTATAAATACAAAAAAAAATCAACATAATCCTAAAAGCTTATGATTTTTTAATTTTTATTTTATTTCAGTCCAGGCCACTATAATGTTATAAACACTCATAGAACGAAAGTATTCATGAAGAACTGTAGTCAACTGGGATAAAGCTGTAAGAGATCTTGAAGCAACTTTGCTATATCTATGAAATCACTCAATTAGCCCTTTTCTAACACATTTCTGAACATTCACTTAGATTAATTACAGATCTTCTAGATCCAGAAAAGGAAGCTAAAATGTATTTAAAATGTATTCCTCAGAGAAGCTTAAATAAATTCCTAGGAATGTGCTGTTTGACTTTGAAAATAAAATGAGAGAAATTGATGTTGATTGAAAAAAAAAACAAACATTTGCATTTAATGTGGAAGTCAATTTTAGTTTGATCGTGATTCTAATTTGATAGACCAAATTTTACTCCCTTTCCCATCTTTCAGGTGACATTAATAGATTTTTAAGGATTTTAATCATTCCTTTTGTAAAACAAGTGAAAAAATCAAACTGTATTTTCTCCTGCAACTCTGTAAAGGGATTCAGAACATTCTGTGCGTATTGCAAGGGAAGGTTATGTCAAAGTGAGCAACTTTTCTACTTTCTTTGTCCCGGCATGTCAAAAATGGGCTAGAATGTATAGTAGTTATATGGTAAACACATATAACTTCACGAGCTGAAAGTAACATGGGAGAATTCCAGCAAGTACATAATGCTGAACAGAAAGCCAACATTAAATTGTTTCAGGGCAGTTACAGACTTTGGTTATTAACAGCATTCTTGGAGGAGTCCTCAAAAATTGTTCTACAAATGCCAGCAGACATGTAGATAGTATGAGGGACATTGCATTTATGAGGGAGAGAGCTGCAATAAACACTACAACATGAAATAGCAAATGCAAATCAGCTATCAGAAGATATATATATATTTTCTTTTTCCTGTGCCTGTGGAGTGTGTGGGAAGCCACTGCAACCTAAATAAGAGTGAAGCTAATAACCCCAACAACTTCTACAATATCCTTTTAACTGTAAGTGGCGATGTAGTCTCTGAAATTGAGAGATGCAAACCATTCAAAAAACCATTAACCAGTGCATTGGGAACCTGGAGAACAGATCTGAAAAAGGTCTTGAGGTGGCTCTACTAGCTATCTGAGTGCAAGGATACCTTATTGAGCATCTTACTGTTCAATATTAGTTCCTACTATTCAGTGTTTATTACCTAATACGCTGCTTTTCCACATTTGCCTTAAAATGCTACAGAAATGCATACCAAAGTCAAAATACAGGCCATATCTTCAAAGCTCCAAGGGTTTGAGTTCAGGTTGTTTCCATGACTGCCTCATCTTCATAAAATCCCGTTAATACTCTTAGGGAGCAGACAAGGAAATTGAAACCTGTGAGGAGTGGTGAAGATCTGGCTATGCAGCGGAGGGTTTATAACCGTGAAATACTCTGTCCAAAAAAGATTAATGTGTATTTAGATGAGGAGCAAGACTTGCCTTTTTATCTTAGCTGTCTCTCAAAAGCAGGTCTAGCCAGAAAGGAAGAAAGAAGAAAAATGGAAACAACTAAAGTTGAGGTTTAAAGAAAAAAAACAAAAACAAACATTTAAAGATACAATTCTGAACATTAATATTCATCTATGCTAAAGATGGCTTATTAAATTAAGCAGAATACCAGTCTGAGCTGTTCACCTCCTTAAGACTGAATTCCTGGAATCTTGATCTTGGAGGTAGAGTTGAAAAAAAAGTGAAAAAAGCATAAAGCCTTTTATATTACATAGTCATAAACAGCAGACAACGAGCAAAAGATAAATTGTCTTTACTTTGCAGGCTCTGCTGAGTCTCAGCAAGAACACTCCAGTAGCTTTGTGCTGGTTATCAACACATTAAGAGGAGACACAGAGGACACTGAAGCTGAGGATTTAGCAGAAGAAAGAAATAATGGAAGGATTTAAATGGATTAAGTGGGCGATGGGACTCGGGTGGAGAGAGGTGGAGATAACTTTAGCTATCTAGTAAACGCAAAGAGGGAGAGATGATAAATGGAGTCCTGAAGCCTCCACAGATTAAATTACCCGGGTGGGAGGCAGGTGTGAATTACTGGGGAAGAGCAAACACTGAAGGGTTTGGGGTTTTTTTTGATTTGCTGGTATAAGTGAAGTTCCCATTTACATGATATAGTCACAGTAGTGCAACTGCTTGGAGCTGTGCACACCCATACAAGTGTTAGCTAAGGACTGCAGGGTCATTCTTAGCACAAGAAAAGGAACTTTCAGCGTTTCGCTAGAGACTTAGAAGTGAAACAGAAGATTTACAGGAGACAAGATCAGTCTCCACAAACGTATGAAAAGGGCATTAATCACCATGGTAAAGAACTGCTGTAAGGGCAAAGATTGAAACTAGTCTGAAGAGAACCATACAGCGAATAGACATGCTGCAAATGTTGGTAGAAATCAATTACATGTGTTATTTCTGTATTCATAACATCAACACTTTTGCAGTCTCACTGCTATGAGTCTCGTTTTGAAACACTTTTGCAGTTATTTTCAGATCTATCTGTATTTCTCAAGTGCTAAGCATCTGTTTGGTGGATTCGAGTCCATTATGATATCTACGATTGTTTGTTTCAGTTTTATAATATGTTTTCCTTGTCATTTAATCTCTAATCAAGAGATTAATTGTTATTGCCCTTAGAGTGAATGGAAATGAATAGGTTAAGATCATGGGTTTTTTTGGAAGTTGAGCAGATTCTGTCAAAAACAGAAAATAAAAAATCAATGCCTTCCTAATTTAAAATGATTATTTATGTCTCTCCATTAATCTCATGCTAATGTTTCTCTAATAGATTTTTTTCCCTACTTTGTCAAGCATTCCCAGTTTCAGAAGTACATGAAGTTTTAGTAAAACAGTGACTTGGACACACTTTCTACTTTGCAACTCCTAAGTGAACAAAGCAGCTGTTTTCAAATGTTAGCCTCATCCAGGTACTCTTTTGTACTATATTCAGAGCATTAAGTGAGAGAGGATTAAGTGTTTTACTGCTAATTTCAGAGTCTTATTATTGGAGGTAATAGCATTGATGTGTATCAACTGCTAGACATAGACCAAAGTCAGGTGTGAGAAGTGTATAAAAGCAGAGTAGCCAACAACAGTTGTCACAACTTTATCATCCAGGAAGTCTGTATACATTCATTTAGCAGAAATGCTTTTTATTTACAATTTTCATACTTCTTTTCTGTTTTTGATCTGTTCACCCTAACTGCCTGCATGGGCTGGTCACATTCTTTAGCATTTTGCCTGCATTCTCTTGGTGTTACAACCACCAGCTCCACTGCTAGTTAGCCTGATTTTTCTAAACACTCCATGAGACCCACCCACACCAAGAAGAGTAAATCTCTCCAAAGGAAATCAATTTATATGTAATTGGGAAATATAATTACACTATGGCATTAGGTCCTTGCTGAGTGCCATAGATTAGATAGATTAATCAGATGCTCAGAAAGAAGGCGGCTGATACTGGAAGGGCGAAATTTGTTTGCAGCATATGTACAGACAATTCTGAAACTGCTAGTCATATCAAGAGCAATTTGAATTGGTACTTGCAAAGAGAATGTTTACTCAAAGTTTTAAGCCAAGCTGAAGAGCGTAAAGGAGTATAAACTCATAGTAAGCACAGCATCACCAGATACTGAGTGACAGCTCAAATATTACCTCAGTAAATGTATAATTGGGTAATTCAGCTTTGAGAACCACTATTAGCACTATTAAAATTGCAATCAACTCAGGTTATCTGATTCCTAAACTCCTTGAAACCAGCGTCTGTTTTTATACACAACATGTGGGTAGGAGAAGATATAATGGGAATTAGGACGATAGAAAGCAAGTGTTTTAAGAACGTGGGATCCAGATTTTCCTTAATATAGCTGAGGTCTGAGAAGGAACAGTCTCTTGCTCTGGAAGAGGGCAAGACCCCAGTGTGAAATCAGTCCTAACCATGTCTGCCGCTTCCCCAGAGCAGGGAGGGCATGGCAGCAGCAGCCCTCGTGGGTATGGAGTCAGAGAAATGTGTGTATATAATTATGTTCATGTTCTGATTATAGAGCCAGATGACTCAAACACATGTTGCTGCTGTTCCTGGGAGCATAGAAAATTTAGACCTCACACAAAAAGAGATGCATGACAACTGTCGGCACGCTGGTTTGTAAGCAAGGCACATTGTCACCTGTCTGAAATCTGCTTCATTAAGAATAGCATCAGTGTGACATTTATGTTTAGTCCTAATGGCTGCATAATTATTAACTGCTGTAGCTACAGAAGTAAAATCCCAAGGAAGCAGGAATTTGTCATACTCTTTACAACTGCCATCTCCTTTCAGAGTGCTTTACCCAGGGAAATAGAATCATTTAGGTATTACCTTTGGAAAACTCATCACAAATGTAGAAATTTCACCACTTTTAGTGAACATCCTTTAAGAAATGCTAGGCTTTAAAAAATAAAGAGTGTTCATTTGAAATGTTTTCATGATTCACTTAAATCTAAGCACACCTTGAGCTATTAAGATGTGTAATGTACATCAGAAAGACAGTGGACCAAATCCTGTTTTATAAAAATCAGGATTTCTGGCCAGTAACCATTAAAGATCATTATGTTCTGTTATTAATAGTGTCTATGCCAATTTAAGTTTATCTACTTTCTCTTATTTAAGCTTATTTCAAATATTCCATTTAAATCGAATAATGAAATAAAACCAAAATGTTTTTGATCAGTTTCAGATTTGAGCTGTGCTCATTGCAGCCGGAAAAACCTTGTATTAGCAAATCAAGGTAGGAAAATTGAAACTGCCAGCCGTGCAAAGTAATTTTCACAGTGAGCTTTTCAAAATGATATAATACTTAGAAGAGTTTCTGATGCATTTCAAAATTGCCAATATTTACAGACACTATTGCTATTTCTTTATTCTTTTCCCTGCATTAAACAGGTTATATACTTAGAGTAGAAGTTGAAGCAGAGGGGACAGTAATTCAGGGCTTTTTCCATGCTGAAGAAATGAGTCAGATAAAAGACAAAAAAAATAAAAGTGAATGAAAAATGATTAAATGATTAAGCTACATTAATTGTTCTCAGAGCAGCAGTCTGAAAAACATATAAAGAAGTACCATAAAGCCATTTCAAATAGACTTTACATTAAAATTGGTATTTTAAAACCTCTTTGTGAAGTTCTTTGATTTTTAAGAATGGAAGCTGTACTCCAAGGTAACCTTCACTTAACTTTTAGACTTACACTGACATACATTAAATAACCATATTTTATTAGCCCGTATGGTTTGATCCATGCTCACACGTGTAACTGTGAATAGTCTCACCATCCTATTGGACTGTCAATGTTTCAAAAGCTGAATGTAAGAACCTGGATTTGCATTCTGGATAACAACACACGTATTCATACATGTAGTTGTTAACATCTGGAACATACAAGTGCATATTTGTATTTGTGTCAAGGGGAGCTGTATGCAAAAAATTAATATCAAATTTCTTCTACCATATTCTGTTAACAATAGAAATAGGAAAACTTTATAAACTGCTGGGTAGAGAGAAAAGAGTGCTAACCAACAAATCTTTGCTTAGGATTGATTGCTCTGTAACACACTCACATGAGCATTGTAAAATTGAGAAATGCACGTGAACCAGTTCTCAGGGAACATCCCTTGGCATAGTAAATAAATGCCGGTAGGCAAAAACACATCCCTGAGGAAAATGGCGAGAGTGTGCACATCAGTCAGGCATCGTACAGCCTTGAACTGTCAAGGACAAGGAATTATTTTTATCTTTTTAAAAGGTACTAAGGCAGCTGTGGGACAGACAGGCAAGTATTTTAATGGGCTGCAGATAATACAGACAGGAAAATCTGTTTTCTTCTTGTTTTTCTGATGGTCATTAAAAGATCGGTAGGGCTCCTATGAGAGTTTCTGGGGAAAAGCTGAGTACTGTTATCCCACAGGTCTTCAGAATCAGAAAATTGAGACAGGAGAAAAGTTTGCAAGCTTTGAAAGGAAAAATGAAGCCCACACTGAAGAATATGGATGGATTTGGAAAGTTTTGCAGTGAAGGTGAATAAAACTGTGATTAGTGGTAAGAAACAAGATGACAAAAGGGTAAATTTAATAACACCGGTTATACACTCTGTAAAGAGTTCCAGGACATGAAAGATAGTATGGTGAAAAGGAGGACAGCGTAGGCTTTAATTAAACACAGAACATGGAACTGGCCCTCTGAATCAGTCATTATTTCTAGGAGGCAAGAAAGAGCACCGAACTGTGTGAATGTGTGAACAGAATTTTGGGTAGCAGCCGTGCAGATTTGTCTGAGGAAATACTTTGACAGATGCCAAGTAGGCCTACTACTCCTTATGCTCATCCCAAAGGCAAGAAAAAAGAAAAAAAAAGTTACTTGACTGTATCCAAGAAAAATTAAAAATATACATATCTTGATGTGTAAATGAGGTATTGGAGCGTGGGGGAGGGGAGGAAGACTAATGGTCTGATTCAGATGGAACTTGCAGTACTATTGGCAATCAAGGATAGTTTTCTTCCCAAGCAATGACTAGTTCTCTTGCCCTTTCTATATACTTAACTGAAGTTAAAACATTGATCCAACTTCTCATGCCATTTAAACTTGTCTACATCTACAAACATGAGCCAAAACATTATTTCTTCACATTAGCTCAGTATCTTAGTCCATCACCTTTAGTGCTCTAAAATGGCAGTCTGCCAAAGACTGGAAAATATGCTCATCTCTTTGCAAAATCATATCAGAACAGAATTCTGCCTGGGTGATAAGCCATCATTCAGTCTTCTCAGGGGAGTCAAAGAGGCTCTTGGTGACGACATTTGACAATGCTTGTTTTTTAATTGGCTGAAAAGGGAATACTGAGAGGGTTTGGTGTTTGCTGGTCAAATCTCTGCATCTCCCTCATCTTCAGAGCAGTATTTCTGTTAGGTTTGTTTTCCCCATGAGCTCTGTCCTGACATAACATGGCAAAACCATGATCAAAAAGTACCTAGAGGCCCATGACTGAAGAACTCTAATTATGACAGGAAGAGACCGGACTGAAAAGCAGATAGAACTAAGATCAGACAAAATGTTCTAGTAATGGCAGCAGGAGACTTGGCAGTTCCCATAAAATAGATTATAAATCTATTAGAGTTATATGGATTGGGCTGTAGTTATAAGACATTAATCATCCTTGAATCCAACAGAACAATGATTCTCTATGACTGGAACATATATTTATACCTCTTTCTGGGTCTGCTCTGGAAGAAAACTGCCCTTAGATGGTGTTAATGCAGCTTGCTGTGATAAGCAATACTGGTAAAAGAACAGTTCCACATCTGAACTCACATCCAGCAGTACTCTCAGCAGACTGTTGGCTTTGCACCTCCTGGATGTAATGAAAGTTGTTTGTCACTTTCTAAATGGATTGTTAAGTCATCTAAAGAGAACAGCTGCTGTTTAACACCCTCATGTTTTAGGCTGCAGGGGTCATAGAAAGACACACACGTATAAAATCACATCTCAGTTACATTGATCTTTTACTTCTTAAGTTCTACTTATCTAATGGCACAGCTGTTTTTGTTCCTGCCTCCACAAATGTTTCCCATTCTTTGGAAAAGTACTTCCTCTTAAACCTTTTCTTGCCATAGAGGACAGAGCTGAAATTTGTAAACCTATCAGACCAGTAGCTATGTGCTGGATCACACGGAAGTGGTGGATGATAACATGCATTAGTAAGTACAGAGTTGAACACTTGAAACAAGTAGCTACTGAAATTATATTAAAGCAACAGAAGGATAAAACCCTGTTTCCTACAGTTTTGCTTTATTACAGAGTGCAGTAATCAAAGATTCATACATCAGCTACATAACCCTGTGTGGACTATCTGGGGTTCAGTTCACACTATAACCCTTCCCTTCAGCCAGGACATTTTTTCCAGTCATCTGCTTCCACAGAACCTTCAAGAATTTTGCATTACTAAGGCTATTATCATTCAATCAGATCTGATTTAAAGTGTTTAATGGATTCACAAGTTCTGAACAGAAGACAGGCAGACATGCATGAAGAATGCTTGATTGCACAAGATAGGAATATTCATTAAAAAGAAAAAGCATACTCAGAAAGTCCTCCTTTTCAAGGAAAGTAGCAAAGCATATTTCCTAGGAAATAAGTGAAATATTGGAAGATAAGGCTAAAGAAGTTTGCAATTACATAACATCAAATGATCATTCAGGGATACTGAATCTGCAGCAATAGGTGGAAGACCAATGAAAGTATTTAAAGGAACAGGTTGAGAACTCATCTCAAATAAGTTTTTTTATGTGATTACTGGCACGGGAAAGAATTCTAAAACATATTCTTGGATTTTTACATTTGCAGAATTTAAAGATTACACTTAAATCTTTTGATTGCTTTTTCCCCCAAAGAATGCAATACACTTGTTATTGTGCAGGATGTGAATTAAGCCTTTATTGAGACTGTTATGTCTCTGGTACCGCCATTAGACATTCCAGATTTTTAAAAATAGTAACAAAACTTTTTATCTAATGAGTACATCATATAACGTCATTATGTGAAATACAATAGTGAGATGAGCTTTCTAAATCATTTTAATGGTTAGCTGTCATAAATCAAACCTTAGAACTACAGTTATATCCAGAGGTTTTTAAGGAGCAGAGGATGAGTAAAGACTATCTGTCAAGGAAAAACTCTTTCTTTCAAAGGAAAAGTCTCATACAACTAAATGAGTAGTAATTTGTGAAAATAATTATGCTTTTATGCTCCAACTCTTTTTGTAATATGGGGCGACCCATGTCAGCCAGAATATTTGATATCAATTTTGTTACATGTAATTGAATCCGTAAAATAAATGGAAAGAAAAGGTTTCATCCAACACATCTTCAATCAACATTACTAGTTGCCTGGGTTTTATGAGTTTTCTTATAGGGACAGGTGACTTAATGAAATGCAGGCCAAATAACTTCCAGGATATAAGGAATATATGAGGAATAAAGTAAAATTCCCCTCTTTCCTTTTGTCTTGCAAAAACAGACACTCACTTTTCAAGTAAGCAATTGTAGGTATTCTTAGGCATAAGATGTTAATTAAGATTATATGCTTATATATGCTTTAGGAATTATGAATTTCCACTATTTGATATCTTCAGTATATTCCTGCAGCATACAGTAAAGCCTTCTGGAAAAGTACTCCAGAAGAAAAAGTATTTTGAGGGTCTAAAAGTCCCAAGTAAAACAATGAATAGTTTCCCTATCTACAGAAGTAACTCCTGAACATGACTAAGAGTCTTAAAGATTTTATTAATCTTTCTGGCAAGGATTTGCTTTATATTCTACAGGTGGTTCCACTGGAGTAAAGTATTATATACTCAGTCCTAACAGGATGGGCTTTTAGACCTTATCTCTACCTCAATTTAAAATTATTTAGGGAGGATATTGAATATAAGAGCACTTATGCAAAAGAAAGAGTGAAGAGATGCAACAGAATTCAATTTGGCATTTCTACTAACAGCAGAAATTAGTGAAACAGACTTTCATATGCTGTGCCCTTCTGAATGATTTCCAGCTTTAGGGATTATGTTGTATGGCTCACACGAAAGCTCTATTACAACATTTCTTGTCCTGGTCAGTCAACATGTCAAACAAAAATATTATTTCAAAAGAAGAATGTTTTATTCCATGCTGTCTAAAGTTTTCTAGCAATCTAAGTAGAATTTAAAAGACACAAGTGAATACAAAGTAGGATTGAAAGAATTACTTTGCCTGTTAGTAACCTACTTGATCTTCTGTTTCCATGAATCCCAAAAACTTGCTTAAAATTACAGGCTTCCAAAGACATGGTCTTTCGTTCTATGAAATGCCTGGCAGAAATATAAATTAGGCTGTTTTTAAATAAACACCTGCCCTCTAAAGAAATTACTGCATTTAAAAGACAGGCTTCCAGTTGTGAAACCTGTACTTTCTGGTTCAAGAAGTTGCTGATGTACCTCAAAAAACAAAACAAAAACAACAAAACAAACAAACAAACAAAAAAAGAAAAAAAAAAAAAAAGCACACCCAAAAAAACCCCCACAGCACATTGGAATTTTGCAGATGACTTAACTGATAGGTTGAAGAAGGTAGTTTATGTATCATAAAATGTTGCTTCTAATTCTTGAATCTAACCAGTGAAATTAGTAAGAATTATGTTAATCATATCTCAGAGGACAATAGAAGGCATTATGTACTCCTGCTCAAACACTAGAACTGCGGCAAGGGCAAGGGGGTATACAAGATGGAGACTCCTCTTGTATTCACTGTTGGATGTAAGGAAGGACGAGCCCTTAGGTTGGTGTAGCTGTGTATACCCTTCCCTTGCAGAAACCAAAAGCATCAGATCATCTCTTTCCTAATAGAAGTAGGCAGGGAGAAGCATGATTTAGATGAAGATTGGCTGGTTTGGTAGGTCCTCCAGCTTGAGATAGCCAAGATTAGCATGTCAGCCCTAATTCCCTATTCTCCTGCTGTAGTCTTTCCCTCGGCCTGCCATTTCATTTCCCTTGTGCTGGCTGCCTTGCAGCATTTTTTCAGCAGCAGCATAACTGCCACTTTGCATAGTATGGCACTCAGCAGAGTCTGGTGGGAGTCATGGATAGGTCCACATCTGCACCTACAGTGCTGGCATCACCAGCCACAAGTAGCAGCTTCCTTCCTACCGTTTGGCCACCTCAAATTCTGATAAGCAGCAGCTTTTGATGGGCTGACATGCCGCACAGGGAGCGAGGTCTTTCAGGGGAAAGACTAGTGGCAAAAAAAATGCAATTGTGCTATTCAAAACATGTGAGGAATGAAGTACAATGGTCTGCTCCTCCCACTCCTCACAGGATTTCATCAGAACTGCAGCCAGCTCAAGGCATTGATCTTGGGTTGCTGTCTTCTTGGAAGGTAGTCTAAAAAGTAGATAACTCATTTCTAGAAGAATTAAAGCCTCTTTCAAACCTCTGTGATCTCCACTATTCAAGCACCTTTGACTTTTTTTTGGCACTCTTCTCTTCCTAGAGCCACACAACCTAAACAAGCTTATTCAAACATCTCCCCCTGAGGAATGCTGAGTGAGTTGTTCATTACAGATGTTATCATGCAGTTTTACCTTCTACTGAAATGCAGTACCACATGGATTGGTGCACAAGTGATTAAAATTGTCATTTACTTGTTAGCCTGCCTAACGAGTGAGGAAAGGGCCAAATTGCACCTGGAGTGCTATAGCAGGAGTGTCTGTCTGCCCATCCAATTACTGGAAAATTCTAGTCAATGACAACCAATTATTTGGCACTGTACTATTCACAGTAGTGAATACAGCAGCTTTCAAACTGCAATTTCAGTATTGAGCATCTCCTATGTGTATTTTAGTCTATCTGACAGAATAGCCAGCAACTTCTTTTCATTTGCCTACTTTCTACAGAACAGATATCGCAGAAATAGATAAATGCAAATATTCACAAGTAATTTCAAGCGTAACATATAAAAAATGCAGACTATACAAGACTACTGAAGCAGTAGATAGGCAACACCTACCAAGGCTCCAAAGCTGTTTTGATCACACACATACAAACCCTTCCTCTTGTTCATGCTCAACACTGAGTCAGCTCCACCAGATAAAAGAATTTATATGCTAGTTACAGTAACAACATCTCAAAGGTTTGTGAGTTAAGGTCTCTATAGTCACGCTTTGAAGACCACAAACTATTCAATTTCAGATTTCCATGGCCCCTTTCAGAAAGGCTTCCTCATGATGCTCAGTTGGTAATGTTTTTCTTTCTAGACATTTCTAACATTTCCATTACATTTTCTGTATTTTTTCTTTGCAGTGATCAACCATCTTTGCCATCTAGTTAGTTTATCTCTCAGATTCTTTTATCACGTCTTATGGTTTACTTAGATGAGCAAGTGATGATATTCACCTCTGAATCTTAGCTCATTTCTATGATATCTAGGAAAGAATTGTACCTACATAAAGAATCATACCTACATAAGATTTTAAATAGTACATTTTGTGATTCATCAGATCGTGACATCCATATATCATTACTGCTTAAAATAATTCAACAAGAAAGATTTTATTCAACATTAGAAAGTGCAAGTGAAAGGAAAACAAAACAAAAATCAAAAAAGAATTAGAAAGGATCTTAACTCTGCATATCCTACATATTTTCCAGAAAGAAGATTGGAAGATCTCCAGTAGAATCTTGATTTAATTCAAATAGTAGAGACTGCACAACTGCAGTTGCTGTTTTGCTTTCTTGCAAATGAAAAGTCTGTTCTTGAAAAAAAACAACATCTAAAGAGGTTTCTCCCTCCCCCCCCCCCCCATGAAAATAAAAATAAATAAGCTTTAGTAACTTGTGATTGTTTTGCTCATTACTCAGTCTTACATTTTAAAGCAATCAAAGCCACAACTTTTCTTTTGATGCTTTTGAGCAAGAAAAGGAGATAACAAAAATAAATTGATTATGTACTTGTCAACAATTTTTCTTCATGTGGTTTGAATCTGTCTTCAACATACTTTGAGATGAGATCCAAAGAGTCACTGTTCAGATCTGCAGAATTCAAAATATGTTTGAATTCCCAAAAGCTTTTCTTTGTGCCAACAAACATACAACTCTTCCAAAAAGACAAATGGCACATGGCAGCACACTTGGAAGATATACAAGGTTTCAAGCAGAAAAATTGGATAGAAGGATTTATCAGTCTAAGGTTTGAGAATACCATATAGCGATAGGAAATTGGTTACAAGTACTTTCTTAAAGAGCCATGCTAATGCAGGAAGTCAGCCAGTAGTCCCTCAAAAAGCTTCACAAAATAAGTTGTGGTAACACTTTTCAGGGTGGCATTCTTTCATGATATGAAGAAACATCATACCAAAAATATTCCAGAACACTAATTTACTCAGTAGGTACAACCCTCCTCCAACTACTTAGCATTTAGTTTTACTATACCTTCAATTACAATCTTCAACCTCTGATACCTTCCTGTACCCCTACAGCATCACTCAAATTACTTCTGGAGCCAGGGCTGGTCTGAAATATCCCCTCCCCCTGGGGGGTAAGGGCTGGTGTGGAGTTTCAGGTGTTTCTGTTTGGACAATTACATCCTATCAGTGCCCTCAGGCACCTGGGACCAAAGCTTCATAGAATGGGGAAGGTGGTCTTTTAATGATGTGAATTGTCTAAACTTGATGAACTGATCTGTTCTAATTGTGTCAGAGCCACTAAAAAGCAGGCAGCTCAGGAAATGTGGAAGTAAAACACAGATCATGGATGCAGTGTTAACTTTGTGTCTCTTTCCATGTTCTTCACAACAAGCACTGGCTTACTGAAGATCTGAGGCAACTCCAGATGGTCACTGAGGAAAGTTTCAGCTCCCTGGAAAGTTTTTGGACTTTTTTTGGACTTCTCTTTAGTTTGATTTGAGCCACTGGGACTATGAGGACTTGAGCGGTGTAAGACAGTTCAAAATTGAATATGCTATTTTATTTTTTGTTATGTATTTATTCGTTGCTAGTTCTCATGAAAACCTCTTTGTACTCCCACAGAGTAAGGAGAATCACAGAATATCCCATGTTGGGAGGAACTCACAAGGTTCATTGAGTCCATCTCCTGGCTCCACTCAAAATGCAAACCCTGTGTCTGAGAGTGGCATCCAAATGCTTCTTGAACTCTGACAGCTTGGAGCAGTGACCTCTGCTCTGGGACATTTTGAGGTACTCTGCTTTTGCCATAGTATACAAACAAATTCCCTTACAAACTTTCCACAGGTTTAAGTAATATTCTTTAAAAAGACTCTAATTGTATTTTATTGAGCAACAGAAGTGCTCTTGACTTCTCTTTGTTTACTGCATTGCAGTTGAACTTTGTGAAAGACCAAAGAAGTCCGTGTACCTGTACAGTATAAATTCAAATGGAATAAGTGATAGAAATACTCACATATAAACTCTGAACGTCTCAGCTTCCTTAAACAAGATGCTTACTGTCCCTGTTATCTTTGGGAGAGGTTGTTTCTTGGTTTGGTAGTGGCTGTTTATGTGGGAATGTTAACTGAGATTTGATCTTTCTCCTGATTTTAATTACACTTGACATACTTTTTTTTTTTTTTTAAATTCCACACCACTGTTGTAAGGCAGCTTTACTGTAGACTCTGCTTAGTGATATTTTTCCCTGATGGAAACATCACAGTTAGGGGTCTGATAAGGTCAAATATTTCCTGCTGCAGCTCTGGAAGTTCAAGAACTTCCCATCACTTTTGTTTGTATTTTGTTTTCAGAAAGATTTTCCCTAGAAAAGAAAACAGGCCTTAAAATTAACTCATGATACATAGCCAAACAAATCTCCAGGGATTGTTTAATGAAAAAAAAACCCTGTCATTTTCATTTTACTGGTGTTAGTTATTAGCAGAATCCATACAATCATAAGATTTTTAGGTTAATTTACTTCTATACTCCAGTTTCCTCTCCAGTTTCAGAGGACCATAGAATAAAATAGAGTGCAGCTGGAAAAGATGACGTGAGTTATTGAATCAAGTATCATATTACAAATAATCCCATCATTTATCTTCCATCCAGTTTAATGTGGTGAGGTGTGTTTATGTGCAGATGCAAGAGTGCACAGGGGGATCATTTTGTGTAGATTTTGTGATACTAAATCTTCGAAGATGCTCTGTATTTTCAACAATCTTAGGAGCACCTGGGAGTATTCATTTCTTCTCAAGGTCCTGTGAGGATACTCTACTGTGTGTGTAATATAGACAGAACTTTTGTTTTTGTTAAAGGCTTTTTTTGCTTCTGATTTCCAAAGAAAATGCATTTTCAGTTTGCTGGTAATTATCCACATTAGATATCTATCTCACAACGGCCATGAGAGACATTACCTTAGCACCTTGGCAGCGTCTCCACTCATTTGGTTCAGTTTAGTTATCACACACAAAATTTAAAAGGTAATGTCAAAGGAAATAGAACAGTTTTTAACTGTATGTGTACAGTGTTCTTTATCAATTTGGGTGCGTATCCTTACCACTGATGATAAGACTCTCAAAAGAACAATACGGAAGACTGAAGTTGGCTGAATGCCTTTTTCTTTTCTTACAAATTCTATCCTTTTGTTCACATTACGTAATTTGTGCAAAAATATTTGATTTGGTCATGTTGGATGTACGTCTCCAGTTTACCGTAGTATTCTCTGTTCTTATGCTTTCCACTTGTGATTTGTTGTTACATTGGAGTGAACATTCCACTCCAGTCCTATGGGCATGAATGTTTTTTCCATGAACTTTCCTTTGGACAAAATTTTGGTCGTATGGATAATGTTGTAATTATCAGAAAATTAATTTTTATTGCTAAAAATAATAAATAAAAATGACATTAAATTCTTTATATATAGCCAAGAAATTCTGAATATTTTTGTGTGTGTGTTTTTAAGCCTTTCCAAAGAAATGCTGGTGATTTTCATATGTAAGACAAGCCTTACCACATAAATACGTCTATTCTTATTCTGATCAAAAAGTGAGTTCATTATGCTTTTATTTCTGTTTGATTTTAGGAAGCAGATATAGTGCCTCAGCAGAAAGAATTGAAGACTTCAGCTTTTACATTATCCGTTTTCTCTGAATACAGCCCACAGTTATGAGCTAGCTAAAATCACAATTCACTGATGGTACGTGTACTAGTGAGCTCCTTTCATTGTTGGTTCTGATGGAGTTTATGGACTAAATGGAAGAATGGCAGTTTTAACCTTCTGCTTTTCTTTGCTAGACACTTTGTAAAATAATTTAGAGATGTAAACAGATTTTCTACCATCGTGACCTAAAGCCCAGTGAAGTCAGTAGGAGCTTTTCCAGCGATTTCAATGGATTCTGGATCAGGCTGTGGTAGAGAAGCCTCTAATTGATAGGGAATTATTTCTTCTATGTCTGTTTTGTATGCCATATGTAATAAATCTCTAGGCTACACTACAAGATAAAATAGGAAGAATAATATATGTTTGCATCTACCATCTAAACTAGCTTTGTAACTTACATTCTGGTTACTGCGCAACTTGTAGAATTGAAACAAGACTATTTTATCTTAGTGCTGCATTATGAATTTGGTTTACATCATTTTAGTAACTGAAACAAATGTTCAGAATCAAATGTATTTTGTACTCTGTATTTACATTAGGTACAGACCCACTAACACAGAGCCAAGCACAGGATAAGAGCACCTAGATTTCAAATTCATATATTTTGGGAGTGAAAAAAATCTGACTTCCTCATCCTCATTCCTTAGAAAAAATCTGCAGTATCTGAACTAAGGCTTCAGAAATGTAAAGTCCCTCGTTCTTGGTCATTGAAAGTGTTCTTTGTTAATTATTTAAACACTAATGCATGCTGCCATACCATGTTTTGGGATTAAGCAGCTGCCTACCTTTAAAATATCATATATATACATTTGTCAATGAGTAAAGAAAAACTGAACACCTTACTTTTAGAGTTTATTTGACTTTTCCTTTGAGTTTTTCTTTTTGTATACACTTGAGTGAGTCTGGTATGTCCTATGTGTTGGCAGTTAGTTTTGCAAGAAGCTAGCTGGCTATGCTTTTCAGTTATTTCATATTATGTACTGCCTGCTATCCCAAGGAATCCCAGGCCTGTTTTTCAAAACAGACCGCATACATCAAAAATGAGCTGTATCTGCCCTGTTGTAAAATTGTCAGACAAAAAGCACAGAGTTGAGAGCACAGCTGAGGAGAGAAATAACAATTAATACCATTTAAAAAAATGCTGAGGCTTTTAAAATGTTCTTCTGGGTTAGCATTGTCCTCACAGTGGCCAAAAGACAGCAAAATCAGTCATCAGTTCCTGTCTTGAGTCATTCAATCAAGTATTTATCTGACCTTAAAAGCTGAGCTGAAGGCGCACGGGGGGATGTGTGTATGGTAACTGGAAGCATTGCTGTGTTGGTGTTGGGTTGCCAGCTCCCTGCTTCAGAGTGCTGTGTGAGGTGCCAAATTCTCTGTATGGCCAACATATGGCCAGAGTGAAACCTCTGAGGAGGATGCAGAGCAGCCTCTATGCTGAGCAGGGAGAAGCTTTGGTTGGTCTGATGCAAAGTGCTGGCAGGAGGACAGCTTAAACCTCTCTTCTCTCCTTCTCTTGGGTTTTTACCCACAGGTTTTCCTTATGTGACTTAGAGAACTTTAGAGAGTCTAAAATTGCTTTCACAGCTGGAGCCTCAGAAAAATGGAGATCCACCTCCTACTTGGCAGGAGAGGGCTGTAATTACTGAAACACAGCTTAGACTGTCATGCAGAAGGTGGGAAATGTTCCTAATTCTTCAGCTTGGAGAAAGGAGAAAATAGGCTGAGATCTGTGGGCTGTGGCTGAAGGCACCTACCCAGAGGGGACAGGCTGGAGTGTGGTCTCAAGACTCTTTTATGCATTTTTAGTTATAAACAACAACAAAAGGTACACACGAAACCGTACTGTAGGGATATGAATTTCTAGATGAATGGGCAGATAGATCCTATCTCCTAGATACTTCATTCTCACAATCTGTCACAGAGAATGAGATCCTTACCCTTGCACCTTCATCCACTTGAAACATAAGTCCCTGGGCCAAGCCAGTCATTTAGGATCTGTCTAAAGCTGTTTGAGCTCTTTCCATAAGGAGAAATATGCCTGAGAGATGCATTTTGCTCAGCTTAGACAATTACCTTTGGGTGGAAAAGCTGTATGGATGCACTTCACTCCCTGCCCTCCTATTAATGCTGAGAAGAAGTCAGACATCCATCAGGAACCCTACACCAGCTGATGGATTCCCTCTCTGGAGACTGTTACTATCTCAGCTATTACTCTCCACTTCCTTTTTAAAAGTGCTTGTTTTTTGTTGTTGTTGTTTTTCTCTTATTTGTTTTTGTTTTGTTTTGTTTTCTGCCTTTCAGAACATATTTGAAAGCAATTTCCTACCAGCATGACATCTTTGTGAATTGCAGAGATCTTCAGCAGTTTCCCTCTACATTCAGAAGTGTCTGGCACATCTCAGCTAGATATGAAACTAGGTTTAGGTAGTGTTATTCTGTACAAAAGTCTGTTTTCTGTGGCTCATTTGCCTGTTTACATTTAGGCAAGTAAGCTTTATTTTCAACTGAGGTTATGCAGAAGTGTTGTGATGACAAATGCAATTTAGAAACAAAGCCTTTGAGCTGAAGGCATTATCCATTAGAAATCTACTTTGATTCTCATTTTTCCTATGTTTACCCTGTTGATTTGATTAGTTAAAAGCTTAGCATGACTTATACTTCTACGTACAAAGTCTTCAGAAAATTCCATCATTCCAATTGGTGAACAGAAACAATATTTAATGTGTGACATCACCCATCTCATCACTTAGAAACTTAAAATGTATCCTTTGAATATTCATTGGTCAATACTATTATTGTATCTTTATGCAAAAGAATAAAAAAAATAATAAAATTGCCAGAAATTTATAATGGTAAATGTGATCAGCTTTGAACAGCTATGTCTAATTGCTATACTAAACATGCTGCTGTGTATAAACTGATGATTGACTATAAAATTGTCTGTACCTCTAAACAGAGCACTGTGTAGCCAATACCTTTCTATTGCCTTGGAAAATCCTTTTAAAACAAGGCAATTATTGAAACTTAACCAAAGATAAAAGTGAATTCTACGACCAAAAAAAAAAAAAAAAATCCATTTGGATAAATCTTCAATGAAAATACCTGTGTGCATGGTTATCTATAAATAATTGTAAAGGGCTAACCAGCATATTTTTTAAACAGAAGTCACAATATTATCCTGAAGTGCAGCACTTTATGACTTACAAAATACTGTGACAAGAAATAATGGGTTGAAACTGGAATGAGTCACTACAGCAGGCAGTAAGGGAAGTTTAGCATTAGTAAAGCTTTGGAAGCACTGAAGTAGGTCACCTTGGCAGAGCTATACTCATCGCTAAACATCTTGGAGAAGACACTGGATAAACATCTGAGATAATGGACATGAATCTAATTGACCTTCATCATATGGACAAAGAGACCTCTGAAATGCAATTCTAGGGTGACATTAGACAGAAAAAAAAGAACCATAGCTACTTGCTACTCATGATGTTTAGGTCCAGATCTGAACCCAAACTTCCAAGGTGGTGTAAAAAGACATTGTTAGGCTGGGTATCATCTCAGATCAAGGCAGAAGTCTAAAATTATCCTTGTTACAGACTGAATTTAAGTAGCCTGGATTCAGGATTCAGGCTGCTCATTGGTAGATTTCATTTCAGTCTTAAAAAAAGTGTCACAAATTGGTTAAAATTAACTTGGAATATTTTACATTTGAGATTCTCTTACTATAATAACTTTTCTTACTATAATGAACAGATCAACGATACATACAAAGGCAAAGAAAGTCTGAGCAATTTCTGACATGAACTGGTAAACTTAAGGTACAAAATGTACTGTGGTAAGAAAATCAATGTCTCAGAATAAGCACTCACCCATACCTGTAATCCCAATGAATTAATCAAAAGTCTGTGTACAGATGGTGTGTGCAGGGAGTAAGGACAGAAGAATCAAGCAGGTTCACTTCTCTTTGTTTGTTCATTTAGCAGACAGAAAAACCACACACCGTTTCTGGAGGTGATAAATGAGTCGGCAATAAGTAATAAGTGCCTGGATGAAAATAGTTTTGATGTATCTCTTCCAAAGAGGCTGAAAATCCAACCAGCTAACCTTGGTCTTAATAAAACTTCATGCTTATTAAAAAGGCTTAGGAGTTTGTTGGTTTTTCTTTTGATTAGTAAACTGTGAAGGATATAGTAGAGCTAACACTTGTTTAATTCTCTTCAATGCTGCCTATGTGCTTTCAAGGGAAAGTGGTAAGTTATTTGAAGTAAAACCAAGCAGAATGTTAGAATGCTTTGGAAACAGCAAACATCCATCAGTTGCATAGATTTCCCTTAATAACTACGATTTGAGTGTATCAGCCCAATTGTTAACTGCAGGCAGTTAGCCAGCCAGCCACAGTTACTAACTCAGCTCCATGACCTATTGGCACCTCTCCTAATTATATTTTTGATAACAAGCTGTAGGCATAATTAGAAGTGTATGTGCAATATAAAGAGATAGCAGGTTTGTTTCACACCCTCATATAAACGGGAGCATAATTAGGTGCAGGATGCTGCTACATACCATGCTGTGTGGCTGATTTCAAAAGCTCTGCATTGTAGGTTGTCTGACTGACTCTGGAAAATTGTGTTCAATCCCCAGGCTCTCAGAAACATAATTTCCTTTTTTATACGGGAAATTTTAGCAATAACTGAGGGGAATTTTTACCCATTTGGGAAATTATACCATTTTACTTGGCAGGGAAATATGATTGCATTGGCGTCTTACAGGAAGAAATAGTGAGCTACAAAGAATGTAAATGCCTTTAACCATTCAGATGTCACCAAAGAGAAAGTCTAATCAATGAATATTTATTCATTCTTCAAACTTTAGCCTCAGTGTCACATTGCTATCCGAACCATCTTGGGTACCACTCTCGGGTATTCAGCCTTGCTTTGTTAGTGGATGTTTCCAGTTGTTCAAGACAACACCAAGCTTAATTGCTAAGCCAGACTGTTTTGTGATTCAAATAAGTGTGCATCCTGGCGACTGGTTACTTAAATGTACAGACTGGCTTTGAGGTGTTGTTTCTCTTGAGAGGAGAGTGGCAAGGAATATTGCTTTTCTTTTTATTACTTTTTTAACTGTAACTGACAGGTGCACTGCTGCACATTACAGCTTTTGAGATCGTTTGTATCTTTTCAGTCACAAATGGTCTGGAAAAGTACCTGGGAAATTACTCCCTGCAACTTGGAGGTAAAGATTGTCTTCAGAGTAGGGTCTAAAAAGGGTCCTTTAGTGGGAAAAAATGAGGAAAATAATATCCTCTGATTTATAAAAAGATGAATAAAGGATTTATTCAAACAAATCTCCATAGCTATTAGCACTGTGAACCAAAGTTAGAGTGACTTGTCCAGTGACTGTGACAGTTCACAGAGTATCCAGTCCCTGATCTGTTGAATTACACTAACACAAACTTCCTGGATACTGATATGTAATCCTTTTCAGCACGAAGATTTAACTGGAAATGACAGCTTTCAAATGATTATAATATTGTGCCCAGAGATAATCAATGAGGAAAAGATTTGAATCCCTACCAAAGGCATTTGGAAGCAAAAGAGTTAAAAAGCAATTTCACGTGGCTAAATTTCACATACAAATGCTTTATCATGTATTGTGCAGCTATGTATGACCTATGCACATTCCATATGCAGTGGATGCGCGATTCAATAGCAAATCTCCTAATTATCATGTTTCCTGCTATGCCAGTAGAAAAGATGTAATGAAAAGACAGACTGCTATAAGTGAACCTTCTCCCAGAGGATGTAAGAATGAGGTATCTGATGGAAAATTGCCATTGTTTCTATCATCTGATGAGAGTTGCAGCCCAAATGTATTTGTCTCTTTTGGGTCATGTGGGTTCTTGTATGGGTGTCTCTAGCACAGTGTGGCAGCACAGAATGATGAAATTAAGCATAGGAAATCCATGCTGCCTAACAACTTATGTATGATGGTGAGGGCTTCATTCTTTTTTGGAAAGGATTTGTTTCTGAGCACTTGTTTTTCCTTCCTTTGTTACAATATTCAAACAGGCTCCAGAACCATGGAGAGGTTTGGGACAATCCTGTTGCTTTTGGTGCTGAACTAACACAGATTATATTTTCAGTTTGCATGTCCTTGCTGTTTCCTATTTTCCTAGGACATTTTCATTGTTACTGTATTGCTGAAGAAAGTGTTAGCTAGCAAACTTATAATACATTTTTGACCATGCATTCAGCAATTCTTTAAGATTATTTTTATGGTGAAATATAAGCAGAGCTTCCCTTTCATTTTTGTGTTGCTGGCTTCTGTGGGAATGCATAGCATTTTATTAAGGAGATTAATGCCTCAGGACACTGTGTATGAGAACTCAAACTGACAGATATTTAAATAAGTTAGCAGAAAAATAGGTTCAAAAATATTGCCAAGCATAGGGTTGATGCTATAATATCCCTGCATTGCATATATTATTTTTAGTATGTCAGACTTTTTCTGGCTTGAATTCTAGGAGAATCTTGCCCCTTAAGTTACATTAGACCTACAAAGTTACAAGCTGTACACCTTCTTTTGTATTTTTCCAGATCTAGATCTTTTTCTATGCTGATCCAAAGAGCAAACAAAGAACCAGAAAGCCTAACAAAGCTAAACACAGGATAAACTTTCTTGCAAGAAACCATATTAACAATGTTTCCTGCTCTCTCTGTCAAATATGCTATGCCTTTCTGGATGGCTCCCTCAGTTCTGTTATGTTGGCTCCTGATTTCCAGTCTTATTCTTATGTGCCAAAACCCCCAAAATGAATGCATGAATCACTTACATATGGTCAAGCAGATGTCTGCAGGTATGCATAGTATAATCTCATGTGGTGTTGAGAAGGTCACATTTTTCTCATGTTTACAAGACAGAACCTCCAAGCCTCCCGTATGTCTTCATAGCTCCTAAGGCTCCTGTTTTAACCTGTGGATTGCTCTGTGGCTGCTGTTCTGTATGGAGGAGATAATTCATTGTACTGCTTACTCAAGAATGAACACTTGGAAAAGTGTCTAGACATGAAGAGGAAACAGTCTTTTGCTGTTATCTGGGAAGTGCATTCAAGGGATGTCTCCTAAAAAACAACACAGCACACAACCAGCAGCAGCCTGAACCCAGAGGTTTTGGTGCCAAAAAAAATTACAGTTTGTTCAAGAAGGTCAGTACAAGGCTGAATTTAAGTGCTCTCTAAACTTGGATAGTTTAAACAAAGATGCTGTAAAGCTTTAAATTTCAGAACAGAAATCAAAAGTCAGTAGATGAAGACTGTTAGGTTTTTAACACTCTGCAATAAAGCTTGTGGACTGTTTAGATAGAGTATTTTACCAAAGATTAACAGCCTGGGTTGTATAGAGTTTAACTGGAGTTAAAATGAGCACAGAGATCTGCTGTCTTTACTTCATCTGAATTGGAACTAACATTAATCATCATTACAATTATCATGAAGTAAATAGTTCTATTTATGTTGAAGTTGAACTCAATGATATTTCAATGTCTACTTCAGCTGAACTATGCTCTGCTCAGATAAGGCTGAGATATTGTTTTATTTCTTTTCAGTCCTGATTTTTTTTTTTTGTTATATCACAGCATATTTCAGATGATTGGATTTCAGTTTTAATGAAGACTGCTAAAGCAGATCAGTGCTTTTCAGAGTGATTCTTGCAGTGTCCTGAATACAAGAGAGTGTAGTAGAAATGTGGGGACTAAAGTAATCTGCTTATCTCCTTTGGGGGCCGTGTGTTCCCTGGCACCCAACTGACCCATGTGAGATGAGATCGGTGGTGCCCACATCTCTGCTCCAGTGCCAGCCACTGTCTCTGTATGCAGCCCAATCCATTGCAGCAACAGGAAGAGTAGAGAAGGGAATCTGACAGAAGCCACAGCATCATGGCAAGAAAAGTCTTCTAAGGCACTCCAGCTGCTTTCTGTATGCTAACTAGCCCATGCTCAAATTGGATGCAGGTGTCCAGGACTTTTTTCTGTACAAAGCACTGGAAAAGATGCATTTGAAATTGCATGATTTTGATACTGAGACATTTGTACTTTAGTAATAGTGAAAATCCTCAGTTAAGATTTGAGAAATCAATACCAGACACTGCACATTGACACATTAAATGGGATTTGCAGTTTAGGAGACAAAAAATGAAAGAAAGAAAAAGGATGGGGGAAATACAGTGAGTATTCTCTCAGTGTACATAGTCCAATATCTCCAAGTCTCAATTGCCCAGATTTCCAGAAAGCATGTAGGAATGTTATGAGAAAATTTGGACTGCCCAAACTGAAGACAAAGAATCTTTATTTGGGGGAATGTTGATACTCAGTTTCTTGGAAAATCCAGGAAACTGTCCATTAAATCCATTATTATCCATTAAATTGTCTTCAATTGGGCAACCTCATCTAGAGGAAGCTGAAATCATTAGTTACTTTTGACAGTCCTACTTAAGGAAATAAGAAACCTCCTGCAATATTCAGGAACCAAATTTTCATCCCCAAGTGTACCACCAGTTCCTTAACCATGGATCATCGTTCATCCCTGCCACAAAGCAGTCCACTGTGGCAAAGCAAACAAAGTTCAGTTATTTTTTTTCCCTTTAATTCAAGGATGCCCAAAGTCTTGCTGTACAGCTACATAAAACAATAATACAATCCTCAGCTGCTTTTTTCCTGTAACCACAGGGCCACGAGATTGAAGACTTACTCCTGAATGCAACCACAACACAGCGAGCTCCCAAAGGAAATGAATGAACAAGAAAATATCACAGTGCTATAAATAGATTGTGCATGTATTCTTAGGTCTGGCACTTCATAACTTTCCTGGTAAGAGCCGTACAATCTTGGAGCACCACTGCTTTCTCTGTGTCTTGTCTATGAAGCCTTGAAGTTACACAAAATGTTTCAGTTTTAAAATTGATCAGTGCTTAATGAGAATTGAAAAGAGATGAGTCGTGAAAGATGGATGCTTTGTAAGGAAAGGCGTCATCTCAGGTCTTTTAACCCTTTCTGTTATGTGGTTCCCCAGCATTTAGCAGGCTGAGGGATCTCTGTATTCTGTTTGCACTGAACCCATTGCACAGGGTAATCTGCAAGAACAAATAACAGGAGAGATGAGAACTCCCTCTGTAACAAAGCGCATATGTTACTCCCTGCTTCAGAGCTCCTCAGAATTGCTCCTTTCTGGTGGCACAGAGAAAGTCCTGTCCATAGGACATTGTTCCTTGAGTTTACTCTTGGAAAAAGGCAACAGTGATTTAATTGTTTTGTTTGTTTGTTTGTTTGTTTTGACATCATCTTTGGTTTTTTTTGTTTGTTTTTTGTTTTTATTTATTTATTTATTTATTTATTTTTATTATTATTCTTTTGCTGAGCCATAGGTACAGGCCTGGACTTTGGCTTTATACTATTGTTACAGGGGCTGTCTGCTTTTAGTTTCCAGGCTGCAGTCTTTAGCAGTGAACAAATCTATTAGAAGTGCCTTCAAGGAGGCATTCACCAGACATTTCTAGAGGTTATGAATGCACTCAGTGTCTGGACATACTCCTTAGCTTCCACATAATAAACCTGAAAAAAAATAAAAGCTCTGTTACTATAGTAACCTATATTCACGTGTTCTGGGTAGATAGCTTCCTTTATGAATGACAGATGCAGGACACTGGTAGATTAGCCTTCTCAGCACTGTCTGGTTGTGTGTTGCCATACTGTACCTTGTTCTCAATGTTACTTCATATATATATATATATATATATAAATTTCAGTGCAAATTGGATGGTTTCTGTATTTGAGTTCACATAACTTAAAGCACTGTTTGTTTTTTATTTTATAAAAAGTACCATTTAGACTTACCCATGGCAACTAGAGCTGACATAAACATACATCTATTTTTAAGCCATAATGCTAAGCAGCTCTGTGACATATGCTCATCTGGTTATACTCAGTAGTAACCATCCATGCTCTGTGACTGTCTGTAGCAAAATAATATGTGAGGTGTTGTAAATTTTGCCTGTGTGGTCATGTAAATGAGAGGGACCTCAGAAGTAGAGCTGGACCAGCTCCACGAATGTTCAGTCCTCCAGGAATTGGAGGAGAAGAAATCAGTGACATCTTTGGCATTTTCATGTTTCATGCTCCATCTGATGCCTACAGCACCAGAGTTCCTGGAATAGTAACCATTTAAAGCCACACTAATATCTGGGGTTGTTTTCTTGTGTGATGAGGAGGGGTGTTGAAAAGACAAAAGCCCAGTTACACCAATTGTTAAACCAGACAGTTTATCTTCCTGGAACTGGTTTGTTCACCTTTCATCAGAAACAATGAGAAAGTTGTGTTTCATGCTAAAAATTGGCATGGCACTAATCACCAGTTACTATCATAAGTAACAATTGTTGACATGTGGTACAGAATGCTGTGGAAGGAATCAAAGAAGGTCTCTAGAAACACTGAAAGGTGTGTGGGAGCAGGCCCCCTAATTTAACTAGCATAATTTGTGCCTCAAATTGTGTCAAGATAATGAAGTAGAATTAGTGAAGATTACAATGTTCAGCAACATTGCATTTGATTTCTTGCTCTCATTTTGCAGCTTACCTTCTGCTCATGGCATTGCTCTTTGCTATCACAACACCCACCTTCCACGTCTCCGATATGCTGAACAGAGAGTAAGTACCCACACTGATATCAAGAAGACAACAGTGCTGCTTGGCTATTTCAAACTAAGCTCATGGTTAAACTGTGCTTCTCCTGGTGGCCTTTTTCAAAGCTAAAAATTGAGAAGAAAAAAAAAGAAAAAAAAAAAAAAAAAAAAAAAAAAAAAGAGAGTACAGAGAGAAAACCATGACAGAAGGGAAAGGTAAATAAGAGACCTGCTTATTGTATGTCTCCTACTTCATAACATCATGATATCCCAGTATCCCACATCAGAGAACTTTCTTATGTCTTCCAGTAGCTGTTCTAATGGATATAATGTGACAAGGTTTTAACTAGGAATTACGATGTTGTTGTTCTTTTATTTTAAAATTTTAACACAGTTATTTTTTAATGGTTGTTTGTTTTTTTGTTTTTTTGTTGTTTTGTTGTTTTTTTTTTTTCCAGCAACTGGCATGAGACGCCTTCTTGTCACAATAATATATACATATTTGCTTTTGGGAGAATTGTAAAGAAAAAGATTCACACATGTAGAACTTAATTATAATCAAACAGCATCCTCTTGTACTAGTATGTTAGGTCATAATACAGATATTATATTAAGTAATTAAAATTCCTGCCCTTTGCAGTGCCAGATTCAATTTAAATCACATGAATACACAAAGTACAAATTTGTTATGTTACAGCATAGAGATTTGTGTTACAAATTTTACTTTAGAGTTAGGCATGCATGATGAAAATTATTACTTTTATGTATGCATGCTATGAAAAAACATTAATTCTCTTTTTCAAACATTTCTAAATTGTTTCTACTCTTAAAGGAATGCAATGAACACAATGTGCTCTGTATTTAAGAAAGCCCAGGCAAAATAAGACCTTGTTCTTATATAAACACACAAATGCTTAACTTTCTTCATGTGAGTATACCCATAGGATCACAAGAAACTACTCATGAATGTAAAACTAACCATGGATAGATGGGTTTATGGGATAGGTCCTTGCCATTAAGATAAATGAAGTAATAAAAAAAGATTGGCCAAAGAAATTCTTGTTAAAATCTCCTCAATCTGAACCAGAAAAGCAATAATGAAATTAAAAATTGATTATATTTTTAAAGAAGTATTAAGAATTGACTGTTACGCTTGTGGAAATATGCCTGAATGTGCATGTACATTTAACAAATTCTAGTCTAATTAAAAGGCTCCATAAAAAGCATAATCAAGTTCAGAATTAATATTGACTGTTTGCTACCAAAAATACCAAGTAGAATTAATTCTCTCTGCACAGTTAATAGTTAAGGAGGAAAAATATAGTTTGTCTTAGGTGCTGAAGCAGCAGTACAAAGAAAATTGATGGGAGGAGGGGAAGTACATTGCTTTTATATCACAATAGTTTTCAATAATTGCTGTAATTTTCTGTCTGTCTTGCAAATGCCAACTGAAATCTGTACAGCATATGAAACATAATGGAAGATAATTTAAAATGCAATGCATATCATAATCATTGTTCAAGTATGTAGTTAAATTATATGGACAAGTAGCATGTAATCTATCAAAAAGAAGACAAGCTGTATAATATAGGTGACAGCATTTCTTATCGAGAGAATTAGATACTTGAATGTTTCTATACAGCAGCAAACCAATATCAGAAAAGGCTGTATATGTAATGGAAAATTTGCTAATTATTTTCAACTCCAGAAAGCACAAGATAGCCATTAATATCAGTGCTGACCAGTTTAAATGCATCCTATACCCAGCTGTGAAATGGACAAAAGGCCTTTAATGAACAGTCCACCCCTCATGTCACCTAGGGACAAGATATCGTTGTTCAGCTCCCAAAACAGTCTGACTTTTTTTTATCAGAACTAGGCAATGTTTTTTTTATAAGGGCATGTAGTGACTGGACAGGGGGAAATTTTAAAGTGGAAGATGATAGGTTTAGACTAATTATTAGGAAGAAAGTCTTTACTGTGAGGGTGCTGAGACACTGAAGAAGTTGCCCATTGAGGTTGTGAATGTCCCCTCCCTGGAAGCATTCAAGGCCAGGCTGGAGGGGGCTTTGAGCAACCTGGTTTAGAGGTGTTCCTGCCTAGAGGGGTTGGAACTAGATGATCTAAAAGGTCCCTTCCAACCCAAACAATTCTATGATTCTATGAATGTACTATACTTATTCATCATTTAATGAAGCTGTTGGCATTTTACCTTTGCTTAAATGTGTTGTTGGCCTAAATACGTGAAATTTTGTCATACTTACTTTTTCCCATCAAATTTTCATTAGACTGGAGGCATCAGAAATCCTATATAGTGAAGTAACTGTGAAACGTGATGCGGAAAAAGCAGCCAACTGTGTGTGAAGTAGATTATTTTGGTGGGAAAACCAGAGTATGGATGTATGGATGGATGTATGGATGTCAACAAGAGATTTTTTTTTGTTGTTGTTGTTTTGTTTGTTTTTGGTTTTGTTTATTTATTTATTTATTTTTGCACAATGACTGTTGCTTTGGCTGCCTATAACAAAATTAAGATGGCAAATCAGACAATGCTCCCATAATCACATGCAAAGCTATTTAGGAGTGTTGGTCCTAAACAAAACACTGAGCTTGTAAAGAAATTCCTGTTGGGTAGTTTAATGTACTGTGCAATAGTTGTTCCTGAAAAATGAGGGCTCATAAGAGCAGAATTTGCCAAGGCATTTTCTCTAAAAGGGGTCGTTTTTACCAACTGTCATTTCTGGCAGTCTGTTTTTGCTACAGACATAGTAATTGTCTGAAATTGAGTGTGAGGAAGAAACTCATGGGAGAGTCTCAATTCAGCAATAATTAGTTTAGAATGAGACAAGTCTCAAAAAGAATTTCCTGAACCAATATAAATTTCTGATTGTGTTTGAATTACTGTAAACAGAATGGAAGCTTACTTTTAGTTTCTGAATCAATTGTATTATTATCTGTTCAGTAAGTGCTGTCTTTTCTTACCACATTAATGAGTTTTGAAAAAACTCTTCTTGTAGAATGCTGGCTGGTACTACTGCACTTATTTCCCAGTTAACATATGAAGGGCACATATTTGATGTTACATCTGGAGAAGTTTGAAGCCTGTGTAATTTCATTAGTTCCTTGAATTAATGGCAAAAATATCCGAGCAATGTCATAAATAAGAAGAGAAAATGTATTATTGTGAGTCTTTGTATTTTTGTGTTGTAAAAGTCAAGTTTTTGCCAAATAGGCATCCCTATTGCATGTGCCTGTGAAGCATGGGTGTGAAAGCTTCAACTACTCAGCAGCTGTATGAAACTTCATTTCTAGTGCTTGGAATTTAAAAGCTATGTGGCAATTACTCTCATTTCCTACAATAAGTATGTAACACCTATAGCTCAGGGTCAAGAAATGATCTGTTAGATGGCATGTTTTACTATGATCTTTCAGCAGTAACAAAAATTACCTTCAGAAAGAGGAAATTTCAGTCAAATCCACGTGACCACAACAGAATAGAGAAGGTAGGTTATTTGTTAAGAATTGTGCCTGTTTCTTCAGACACATGGTGAATAAAGGGAGCTATGTAAAATGTTATCACACAGTTAAACAACTAATTCTACAGTCTCTCTCTGTCTGACTGCTGTCTACTGCACAATATGTACACATAAAAATGAAATGTTCTATATTCCCAAAGTGTTTACAAAAACTGCAAAATTCAACTCACATGTACTGCAAGAATTAGAGATTGTAAAGGGCACTGCACTAATAAAACATTCTAGAGCAACATTTCTTCTCCTCCCTACTGTAACCATATGGGATTAATTATGAGTGCAACCATCTACACCAGACCAACTTCATTGAAACCAAAGAACCAAATGGACATGCAGATATTCTAACTGTAAAGAAGAGCAAGTCCGCTATATACACTTTCGTTCTTGTGCTGTTAATGTCTAATGACACTTCAATGATTTTTTTAGGCACAGTTGTAAGAAAGAGAATGGTTAAGCTGTAAGAGATATGAAATCGTAATCAAATGTAGACATTCTCTATGGCTATTCTCTAAGTGAGTGCAAGGTAAGATGTCCTCTTAGTATTGAAACCCACTGTTAAGCAGTTACTGGTTTTGGTTACTAATGATTATTGCCAGTTGAATTTTGTTTTGGACTTCAATCTTTTTCTGCCCCAACTCCTGAAACAATAAAACATTAACTGCTACTCTTCCTCTTTTCCTCCTGCCTTCAAGTCCATTATCTTCATTTTCTCCACAGTCCTTACTGCTAACCAAGCTGCCTGTTCCCTTCATCCTTCATTTTTATGTACAGTTTCATCAACTATAAGTGAACAGATATTATAGCTAGCAGGTAAAAAAGATAGAAAAATAAGGGCGGGAGTCAAGCTGACAGTCACTGTATGAAGTAAATGTGGGAAAAATTGGTATAAGCGTAATCAATTGTCTTAAGGGAGGAATCATGACTGAAGTCCATATGGTAGACACAGTACTGGGTTGCTGGTCTCCTGCCCATAGAATTTCCACCAGAAAGCTGTGACATCTTTAATGAGGATTCTTTGTGCTAGTGTTTCTTCTTGAGAAGTTGCATTTTGATGCACTTGTTTAATTGGGTGGTGACAGGAGCGATCTCTTAATGTGTTTTTATTTATCTACGTGCAATAAGCCCCTAATGCAATTTGTTAGGATATCTCATTAGTACTGTATAATATAAATGAAATGTTCATCCTCAGAAATAGCTGCATTATTTGATTCAGTAAAGTGACAGCAACTGCTGCATATTGTACTGAATTCTCATCCTGTGAAGATCAATGGTCATCAAGAGAACCTAGGCCTCAGGCAAACTCTGAGACCTGGCATGATTTATAGGATCTTTGACTTTACTGTGTGTTAAAGAAGTGAACTTCCTAATTACTACTATCTTTCCATAATTCTTAACTTGAGAATGCAGTGGCTAAATGATATCTAAATTCTTGATATTTTTTCCCAGATATATTAGTTCATTACTGGCAGTAAAATCTACATTAACACTATAAGTCAAAGACTTAAATAAAGTGTCAGTGCCCCTTGAAATAGGACCTATAGGTCCTCACATCTGTTAAAAACAACTCTTAAAACACAGATTTTTGTCAGCTTTCTAGCAGACTGCATAGGCGACCTGCAAGTTGTGCTGTCACTGAGATAGCATTTTTCATATTGAAGGCTGCTTTGAGAAAGTTGGCTACACATTAACGCATAGGACCCTTGTCCAAGAATGCAGGTCATGCACAGTCTTTTGACTCCATGCAAATACAAAATCTGATGTTTGGAAAGAGATGGAAAATAGATTTTGAGCAAGGTAAAGATAATATAGTGATGTGGTGACCAGACATCTTCTATGCTTACACCATACAACCTTGGTTTTAAGATCTCCTAACTGAATCAAACAAAAACAATGATTGTCTAAGAGATTAATGTAACCGACAGGAAAATAAAAATAAAAAAGAGGTGGTTGGCTTGTCTATAATTTGTTGGTCAAAAAGAACAGTAGGTAAAATGAAGACAGTCCTCACTGATGTGCTGGATTATGTTTGTATCAAGAAAATGCAAGCACTTCCTTCTGTACGCTCCCAACTAAGAGTTTCCCTACACTGTATGGATATTCAACAGTTGCTCTGTTGCCAGGCATCCTAAAATTTCTCCTGAAGCAAAATAGTGCAAGGCAATTTTCAAGCTAACAAGATTGAGAAATTAATTCAGCTTCATTGAACCATCTCTTTCTTGTACCTTTGGCTACCCAGGAGGATTGTGAAGTTCTGGGTCTTGTTTCTTCCAAGTGAAGAGGATTGAGATCACACAAGTCACTGCCACAATCCTCAGTGAACCCAGAGGGAGATTATTACCATTTCTTCACTTGCTACAGTGACTGTGCAGCACTGTCTCTGATGACAAAACATACACCATCTATTCGTTTAGGCTAGGGACAAAAGACCTTTTAATTTTAAATATCCTCACTGATATTTGCAAGGACTGTGGTTGGCATCATATTGGCAATGGATAAACCTGCCTAAACCAATTGTTAAATATGATCTTACTCAGTGTGGTTCTCTGAGGAATTCTTAATGCAGCATCCAGGAATTCATTGTACTTTCAAAGAAAGGGACATTTAGAAATATAATTCAAATGAAGCCTTATTTAATCATAAGCTTCTTTAGTGATCCGGGGTAAAAATCGTTTGTATTATCTGTGAAATTCACTGGTGTATACAGTCTTTGTGAATGAAGCAAGGCTGTTAAGAACGTCTCTGCAATTTTATCCAAAATTGAGTACAGACTGAGCAATTATTTCAGCAGTATTTCTCAACTAAAATGATCGCATTCAAGATGAGAAAACAGGTCAGTGCCTACCCTGGAAAAATCCATTACTCAGTTTCTGTGATGTTGCTCACTATGGTACTGTGGATGTATAAGAACGCTTTTACTAAATGTGTAACAATAGGAAGCCAGATGAGCTATCTGAGAAATGAATGTCATTACATATGATAAAACAGTGGCACGTATCCATTTTGCAGACAGCATTAAAATTTCAGTCATGCCCTGTGACTGAAAAAAAGAGAAGAATTTTAAACAGCTCCAGAAATGAACATGATTAAAGGCACAGTAGTCTTCTATGCTAGAAATAATTTTAAATATTAATGTTAATTATATTTGGAGAGGAGAAATATAAACTAACGGATGGTATCAAGAAAGGGATTCATGAGCTTCTATTTTTCTTATTAGGATACCATTAAATTTAAGCAATTTATTTAGAAGAGATATAGAATATATTTCCTTAAAAAAGCATATCACACTACAGCATCGTACGCTACTGTCTGGAAACTGGGCAACCTGGATTATCCTTTTGGATTATCAAAAATAATCCAAAGCAAACGAAAAAGTCCCTAAACTCATCAACAGTTTTATTTCTGTAGCTTGAGTTAACAGTGAGGAGTTGGTATAACACATACACACTGCAGGTAGATGAGATAAGGTAGTATATCTGTATTAGTATTTAAACTTTTATATGAAACCTCTTTCTTACATGACTGTTTCAAAATGTACTGATACGAATGGGACTTTTACTTTAGGGATGGGATTAGGATCTAGTTTGGGAAGTAGATATTTCCTCTTTGCTCTGTTTCCAGCATGGATCCTGTGACTGTTGCAGTGAAAGTCCCCAAGCTCTAAATGTGCCTTTTTCTGTGGCAGTTCATTAGACACCCTTTGGCTTAACACCTAAGTTTCACTTCTGACTCATTCTGAGCTCATTCGAGAGCTCAGAAGGTGCTCACTGATAAATTGGCAATATTATTTTCATCCTAAAGCTAGGAGCTGTAAAGAAGCACAGAGACTCAAAGATACAGATAAAGTGCATCATAAAGTGAATTATCTGAGTGTAAAACCAGTGAAAATGATCATCTTTCTTAATCACTAAATCCTTCCTTCTCCAGTCAGGGGAAGGCTATGGGTGACACTGGCAGGTAGTTGGTTGAAATGTTTAGTCAGATAAGACACCAGTATCTTTGATGTTAAAATCTAGTTTAATGATAATTACACAAGATTTTATTCCACTTGAATTAAAAATCAAACTCAGAAGCTGAATACAATTTGTCTGAATGTCTCTAAGGAATGTCTTCATAACTCCATGTAGACCACTTATATTAGAGTGTAGAATATTCATAAAAATACAATGGAATCTATGTATGGCTAGCAAAATGATTTTTACCTGAACTGACCATGCAGAAATAAATGTTTCCTACTGAGAGCTATGGCTGATCATAGACCTGCAAAAGAAGTGCTGGGATTTCTTGTGCCTAGTGTTACCTGACATGTAGATTCAACCACTGCCTGAGACATGGGGTAAATCACCAAATAGCTCTGTTCTGCCTCTAATTGCTGAGATTTATTCTGTGCAATGGCTTCATATTAGCAATGACTAAACTGGACTTCATTTTCTTCAGCTGTCTTCACTGTCAGTGATTTGTGAGTACATACTACAGCAACCTGATTTTTTGAGCAGACACACAACTGCTTTAATTAAACTTGATTCTTTTATTTTTCCAAGGGGGTTATTACTGCCTAGTTTAACTTCTTGGAAGTTTGAAATGACCAACTATCTTATCAGTCTGACTCCTCTTCTTAAGTGTTCCATTCTTCAACTCATTTTCAACATTTTTTTTTTATAAGTTCATTGCTATTTTTATTTCTAGGTGAATTAAATCTAGCTTCCGCATAAGAAAAAAACAAAAAAACTGGAAAAGACAAGCCTTCCTCAAATCTATCTCTATAAAGAAACAGTAATTAATACTACATGGAGACAATTTGTTACTTAGATATTAGTGCTCTCTGTTTTCTGATTTCTTTGATGTTATTTATAGCCTTGTATTGAATCAGGGATGTAAATAGAAACATTGTTGTGATTTATTTTCCGTTTCACATTAGTGCCTCCTGACTACATGATCAACACTTCAAAATGTAGTCAAATTACGTAGAAATAATTACTCTCCAGCTAACATTTGTTAAGTACAAGTGAAAAGATATCTGACTGCTAGCTTTTTACTTTTTTGCTTTTTAGCAGTGTCTGGAGTCTAGGCTGCCCTCTGGAATAATTTTGCATTGCCTTGGGGCTATTGTAAATTAGGCCCACCTGCCTGTATCTTCAGGGACAATTCATGCATTGAGAAGCTGTGAAGCATAGGTAGAGCTTGAGCTACAACCCCTTCTGTCTCATACCACCCTCTGCTAGTGCCCTGCTGAAGTGATGTAGGAAGATCTCATCTACCCAGAGAATTCCCCCACGTTGGGCATATCCTTAGAAAATTGGCTACATTAACATTGCAGCTCATTTGCATTACTGGATCATTGAAAAGTAGGCCACAGGGATCTAATGTTATCCAAAATTTTAATTGTTCTGAGAACATATTGTTGTTTCAGGCTAGGTAAAGAACATCTTTTATAGTATCCAGAGCATAGAAACATGATATTTGAAATTCATTGAGTCATCTGATCTCTGTGTACCCCATGGACCTATTAGCTGAAGGCTGTCTAGTGTGGAGAATAACCTAAAGGGAAGCGTGCAAGAGAAGTGCCAGCAACACATGAGACCTGGAATGTTCCAGTAACAAGAAGGATTTGCTGATTCCATACAAATTAGGCCTCTGGAAGTCTGGGTTATATGGCCAATGTATAAAAATGGCCCAGGGCTAAAAATGAATTTTCTGAAAATAATTATGAGAGTATGGTTCTGATCTTTCCATATATATCAAGGCACATGTGGTAATACAATAGTTCTATCTAGCATGGGCTATACAAACTATGCTGAAATTTCAGGTCTACTGAACAACAGAATAGCTATTCCTACTTAATTGTAAATTGCTGTTGGGGGTGTAATATGGGCTCTTTCTAGCCTGCCAGACCTTAGGTTTTCCTCATTAAATCAAGTGCAGAAGAGGAAGACACCAGGCTGGCATGCCTCACAGCTGAGTCATATTAAACAGTGGAATATGGAGGGCCTATGCTCAAACTCAGCATGGCTCCTGAGCCAGGCTTTGCAGAGAGATACAGGGATGCCAGCTCCTGACTAGAGGTTAAGAGAAATTTCTTTGCTTCTCAGCGACTTCATCAAATTGTTTTGAAGTGATATGTTTCAGGCTGTAGCTTGCATCTTAGCTCATTCAGTTTCTGAGTATCATTGTAGTTGCTTGCCATATATCAGGCTTTCCTCTGTTTTTTTCAGTACCATGCTCTCCTTCAGAGTATGCATAGAACGTAGCCTGTTTTCACATCTGTCTTCCCAGCTGAGAGCTTTTCTTAGTAATTAGAAGTATTAGGTTAAGATCCTGAGGTCTTTGGAACAATAGAAGTGGATTCATTAGATGTTACATATCATTTATTCTTAGAAGGGACTAATGATAAGTAATGATAAGTTGTGATACATTGTACTGCTTAAAGATGACCAAATGGAAAGAGTTGATGGCAATGTCAGAGGTAGAAGAGTTCAGGTAGCCCCTGCCTGACTAGGGCTGTGCTGTTTGCTCAGCCGGCACCATGTGAACAATTAGGTTTCTACTGCTCTCGTACCACTCAGCAGACTGTACATGCAGAAGATAGCACTGGGCTTCACAGTGTTGCAGTGTACAAACGTTCGTAAGGATCTCTGCATATCCTGAAAGCGGCAACATTTTGTTCTGTGAAATTTCCTTCCTGCTCTGCTGGAACTGTACAACAGGTAGTGCTGTTGCAGGCTTCAGGTGAAGCTGCTGGGAAAATTGCTATCTAGGAGTTTGGGGGCTGTAAAACAAGATGTTCTGGTGAGTTTATTTTCAGAATGACTTTTCCTCATTAAAAGAAAACAAAAAACTTCTGAAAGCTGCAAAACAATAACAATCACGTTGAAATTTTGGTTGGTCTGATAACTGTCAGTGCTTATTCCTTCTCTGCAAGAATCAATTTTATTTTATTTAATAAAAGTAGGATAATAAAGAATAATATATATATGGAGAAAAAATCCTTTGAATTAAGTAGGAGGATGCCTTCACTATGGAGAAATGAAGGCAATCCTTAAAATTAATGTTGAAAGCAACTATTGTTTGTTTGCCTTGTCAAGTTAATTTTAATCCAGATCACTCTCATGACCTAATTGAGTGACCACACAAATGCTCATGCTAATAAATGTTAATTCATCTTAGGACTGAGCACCTGGGAGAAGGACTGCCTCATTTAAAAGCAGTGATTTGCTATTATGTTTAAAGTGCCATATTTAATATGCATTATGTTTTTCACGCCACGCACAGTACATCACCAGTTGATGTTCTTACAAGTGTTGCCTGAAATTACCAAGTCAGACTGATTTCTGTTACAGTAAGAATGCTGATTACTAGAGATGAGAGTCATCCAAGAGATAAATAAAAGTCATTAATTAGTCTTGGTTTTTTTGTTCACAGATAGCCCACAAATAAATATTCACTGATGACTATAATGATCTTTTAATCAATAGATTGTTCATGAACAAATATGATGTGACTGTTTATTTACAGTGAACTATCACTTGAGTTATGTAACTGAGATTATCAGATAGGATGCTGTATTTTTTTTTTCTGGTATTCTGGTGATAGGAATTAAATTCATTATCATAAGTGATTGGGAAAAAAAAAGTACTGGGAATATAAATGGTAGCATGAAAGAAAGGAATATTAAATACTTCTGCTATGAAAAGTAATTTTATGATAGAAAGACAGCTGTGCAGATCGCTTGACTAATAAAACTTGGAGAAAAATACAGTCTTTAGTGGAAGTCCAGCTCTTGTGTGAAAATGATTTCACCACCTGTAAAGTACATGGAGTCTGTTTTGTTTTATTCATTTCAACAATATGTTGTTAATCACAGGAAACACAAAAGCTAGTGAAGGCTACGCCATTTATTTGCTAATTTTTCTGAGTAAAATGTTTACAGTTCCCCAGTTGATACAATTTCCAAGGATGTCTTAGGATTTTAAAGTATCTCCAGTTTGCAGTATTTTATTTACATCTTTTCCTCTCCACATTCACAGAAAGTAAACAGATTGAGGTGTGTTCAGTGCTGTATCCTTATTATCATCTGAATTTTTGAACAACCCCTTTCTCAAAGCTCAGGTAAGAGATTATGGGAATCTCATTCTCCCTCTATGCTTTGCAGTCAAGCATCTCTTAATGTATCTTTGATAATTCAATTTATCACCACAATCATGGGCATAAAATGTATGTGTGGCTTTTTGATAAATCTATGCTCAGCAGCTTGTCTTGCTGTCTGTGTAAAATATCAATTCTTGGAATGGTTTATACTCTTCTACAACTAAAAGGTTGAAGCATGCAGTAATGGCAATATCTGTTAGTTGTGTTAAGTCAATATTTTGTTCAAAATCTCATAATATTATATATATATTATAATTGGTGTTAGTCTTATTATAATGTCTGTTCTCTTGCCTTCATTTTCTGTTATTCTTGATATGACATATCTCATTGGATAATATTTTGCTGGCATTAATGAGAACACTATCTGGAATTCTAAAGCTGCTGCTTTTGTCACAGATTCTCTTGCAATATTAATGACTGTTAAAAATAACTAGTTCTTCTTTCTCCGTTTCCTCTGTGTCGCCTCCTGTGTGCGCTGGCTGCATTTTTATTTGTGTCTGTGGCAGACTCCATAGGTCTCCTATAGTGATTAAATCACTGATTGAATATTCTGCTGCTTCAAATGAAAACCTCAGTTGCTCACTGCTGAGTGTCTGATGGAGGATTTTCTTTCATTATTTATGAAAACAATCACACTGGTGTTTTCCACTCTCTTTTCTCTGGTAAAAGAGTCATTTTGTTCTTCCAGGCTGAGAATAAGCGTTGGTAAATTGAGGTCTGATATAAGTAGAAAGGATTCTCATTTGCTTTGTTTGCAAATCTGTGCAGCTGAGTTTTCAGCGCCAAGGTCACCAGAGGATGATCTTGCAGCCAATCTACAGAGACCCGTCTAACCCTCAAGTTTGAGATTGGATGTGCCAGCAGTGCCCTGGTTCCATATGGACTGTGGCAGGACCATGTCAGGTGGCTTTGTTGCCTTATGCCATGGGTCATGACATGTGAGCAGTTTCACAGTCCTGGACAAGGTTATTGGAGACAAGGTTTCCAGGTTCAACCTCCAGAAACTATCATAAATGCTAGGGTGCCATTCAGTGACAGGTAAATAAAATGAAAGCAAGGCTTTCCTAGCTCCCTGCATCTTACAGTGAACAGAAAAGCAAGAAGGATTCGCCAGAAAGGATGGATGAGATGCATACAAATGAGTGAGTTTAAAAAGTCATCTTGATAGCACACAGTATTGCAAGCAGAACTAAACTGCAAGGCTCCCTGTAAAACTGACCCTCTGAAAACCTTTTGGAAGAGAACACACCACCCATGGACAGAGGTGCACTGTGGCAGAACTGCTGCAGGTTATCAGCTTTCTTCATGTTAGGGATGCTGTAACACTAGGGCAGCTAAAGTATTAGACAGAGGATGTACCGTTTTGCATTTCATGGTATCCTTCAAGTCTTTCTGCAGCTCTTGTTTTGCAGCTTTAAAGTTTTGTGGTATGCATTACTGCTGAAAAAGAATATATTTAGAACAATGTCTTCTTTGCTTTGCTAGCTGGCTGGCCTCAGTGTACATTCCTAATCTACAGCTGCAGAAGACTGTGGAGTGACTTGAATATTTCATTTTGCTTTTTCAGGATAAAGCCTGAAGTCATATATTCACCCCTTCTATCTATCTTTTCCTCTTTCAAAATTCCCTTTCTATAATTTTCCTAGTATAGATCTTTATTTATTTATTTAATTTATCTGCTAGAATTTTTGCTTCACGATGCAGCAAGGAAAGCCTTCAGCAGCATATGCAGTTCATTAAGTCCTTTAATTCAGTCTGCTATCGTGCTACACACAGCTTTACATTGCCATTTGTGGAACAATCAGTTGCTGAGGCAAACTGAAAGAGGAGAGGGAAGGGCAAGTTAAGGTCTGAAACTGGTGGTAGAAGACAAGATTGAATATAAATAGATGTGAGTCACAACTGTGGCATCACTATTAGAGAAGCTTGTCATTCTTTTTTTTGTTGCAAAAAACACCCCAGTTGCACATAGGAAGTGAATTCACAGCAAGCAGAAATCTATTATTGGAGAGCAAAACAATAAAAAACCCCACCAACACACACACAAAAAAGTTTGTTTCTCCATTGTACAGGTAGTTCTCATATTATTTGTAAATATATGTAGTGCTGTATGCATATTTTGCATACAAGTATATGAAACTCCTTAATTGATAAGCTCCTCATGCACTACAGCAAATTTATACCAGCTGGAGATGGAAAATGCACCCATTTTGGGGGCATAGATACTGATAAAAAGCATACTGCAATTTAAATGGGGTTGGTCTTCGAAAAGAAAATGGTATTAATCTTCTGCAGGTACTGAATGTATAAGCATTCAGTAGAGACAGGAAAAATAGTCTGTATGCTAAAGAAACTCAAGTTTATGTAAGAAATTTTAATTAGAGAGAGCACAAATTCAATGCTTCAGTAAGCTAGAATTGCAATTTTAGATTTTTCTTGTTTCAGCAGTTCCAAAAATAGCCCTCAAGACATTCAGTTTCTCTATAATAAGCCTATGTTGAAAGTTAGTGATGAATACACATAGTAAAGCCACAGAACATCTAGGAACAGAGACTATTAGTCAGCATTTCTCCCTGGCACTCCACATCCCTTTCTTGTCTCTTCTACTCTCTGCCTCTGTGGGACTGCTTGGGGTGGAGGGTACAGCATCCATGCCATCATTCAGACAGTAATGTTGTCTGAATCTCAAATAAATGTTGTTATATAAGGGGAAGGCAGCTGAACTGTGCCGCCTGTATTCACATCAAGACAAGGTGAGTGAGAGTCCATAATTACTTTTTCTCTTGGGGAGGTGCTGGGCAGGCAGTTACCTTGGTGGTGCTTTCACTGACCTGCTGAGTGTTTCACTTGTGTGGTGTAATACAGAGTGCAGTCCTTATGTAAGGATTGAGAATTTTCACATCTCTGTATTAATGCACTGTGCTGTAAATTCTTATGTGCCTAGGAAAAGGGATTTCAGATTGTTACTGTGCCTTTAAAGTAAAAAACATGCACTCTGATAGTCACTAAATGATTTCTGTACTAAAAGCACAAGTTCAGGTCCATGTGAGTATGCATCTTGCCTGATCCTCAGCTCAACTAAACCTTCTCTGCACAATTCAGTAGCAGAAGACCCCCATGAGAGCTCCACGGGGCCAGCTGAGGCTGATCCCCAACACAGGAATCTGATGGAGGCTCTCAGCCAGCCTCTGCACCCAGCTCACTTCTGCTTGGAATGGTGGAGGCAGGAAAGGAGACATAGCAGAAACTTCTATGCAACCCAGTAAGCCCTAGGCATATTTTTTTTGTTATTTGTCCCTGGGGGCTAGTGCTTTTGACATAGTTAAAGCAGCCCAGCTATAATTTGAAGGACAACATAGGACAAAGTCGGCAGACAGCCTGCTCTTGTCTCTACAACCTGTGTGGGCACTGAGATATCTGCTCAGGAAGAGCAGCAGAATACTTACCATAAGATAGATTATTATACTGCAAAATGGCAATGTTCTTCATCTTGCATGGTGAAATTGTTATGAGGGAAGATAATTCAATTAACAACTCAGCTTTGTGAGAGGTAATTTACAGCAAAGGGAAGATTTCAAAGTTTTCAGAGACTTCACTTCTGTGCACTTCTAAAAAAAGTGCCCTTGTAACTGATGAAGCCCATCTTCAAAAGCAAGTGACAACTGAATGCTCAATTTTCCATCAAGCTGTTTGTTTTTTTTGGGTCATAGCAAGCATTTTGACTTCAGCCTGGGTTTCCTGTGGATGGGAACTCATAGTCTTTGTCCTTAGTTGCACTGGGAAAAGTCTGATCCCTATCGATTTAGAGACAGACAAAACACTTGAACCTCAGCGCAGTGATTGACGTGATAAACTGGACTAGATTTGATAACGGATGAGGGGAAAATAAGAAAAATGAGCTCTGTTATCTATCTACAAGCTGGTACAATCTATCTACAGGTGCTGTAATCTGTGCCAGGGATCTGATCCCAGCTTCCATTAATGCACACACCTTCCTAATCAGATGTTGTGGAGCAACCCTATGGGAGGGGGACATTTATTAGATTGGCCTGGAGGCAAAAAATATGATGAGGGGAACAAATTACAACCTTCAGTTTCCTAATGAGGAAGTTAAATATGGAAGCTGAACATGGAGCCAGTCTTTTCTCAAGCACATTCCACTAAAGAGAATCAAATGAAATGGTCATGATGCAGCAAAGGCAGAAGATGTCAGAAGAACAAATTTCACTGTAACAGAGATCAAGCACTGGAAGCAGTCATTCAGAGAGGATGTGGTATCTCCATCCCTCCAGACCTTTAGAACTCCTCTGAACAGGAACCTAGTGACCTGACCATACTTCAGAGTAAGCCTGGAGCGGGGATTGGTCCAGTAGACCTTCAGAAGTTTCTGCTGACCTCAATTATTCAACAATTCAGTTACTTTAATCCACCATAAATCCACATGTCCTTTCGTCTGTGAAGGTCAAGCCCTGTTTTCTGCATCAGAGTGAATAACATTGCTCATCATCTGCCAGGCAGTGGAAAGGAAAGAGCAGTGTACCAAGGAGACAATTCCTTCCTTGCAGTTACATGCTTCCATGCTATGGTAAATTTCTGCCTCATTTCAGGAACAATAAATGTTGTTACAAAAGTAGTCTGCTTACCCACAACCAGAATGTCAACACCATATTTAATTTATATTGCTCTGAATGTAGCATTTCATCTTGATGAGTTCTTTTCCCTCAAATGTTCTTTTTATACTTTATGGGAGAAATGATTTTGAACCATTCCCATTTTCTGTCCGTGACCGCTGGCTGTCAGTGTCGTAGCTTAAATGATGTGGGACAAGGTAAATTTAAATTCAACCCAGCAAATGGCTGTCATCAACACATTACCACCTCAATGTCATTTAGAGGATTCAGAGTAGCATAACAACAGCAAGCAATGTTCTGAACAAAAATCGAGAAGCAACCATATTAAAAATACCGCGTTTTGCAAAACCATTATGTGTGTCCATATGTAGGTCACCCCATCCTTCTTGTGCACTAGCTCTGCTAACAGAGGAGAGGGGTTTAAAATGTGTTATGGTCCATAATGCCCCTTACAAACCACAACACTCTGGCTGCCAGTTGTATACCCAGACTGCATATTGATTGTGTTCTTCATGTAATGTGTAAGCTCTGTGGGGTTACTTCTGATTTAAACCTGCAGGAGAAGACTGAGTCCCATAGAGTACTCAGCAATTAAACAATCTGTATAAATTTTTGGAAAAGAGACACTCCTTGCGTGATTTATCTGCACAGTACAGACACAATATCAGATGCTATTGTTCTGTCCCAGGCTAATTCAGTTGTATAAATGTACTACAAAGAAATCATTTGAACACATCAATTGCATAGACTGAGGAAGATAGGAAAATTCTTGTTAAACAAGATCGTGTTTCCATCTGGAATGGTTCATATAGTGTCCAACATAGCTTGAAACAATTTAACTGTTTTATTTTGTTTTGTTTTGTTTTTCCCATGACACAAGACAAAGCATGTCCGAAACAAAACAGCTGGAAGAAGTTTAAAAGCCTACTTAACATGGACCAGCCCCTATCAAAGTCTTCCAGGGCCTTCAGTTTCTCCCATGTGAATGAGTTAGAGTGTACATTTGTGTAATCTTGCCTCTGGTTCCAGTCCCTTCTCTTGTACCTTGAGGACACTCTATGAGAGGTTTTGGACCTCTCAGTGTTTCTGGACATAGAACTTGAAGTGTACACAACCTGAGATTGGTTCTGCCTCTGGGTAGTGATTCAGGTTACATTGGAGACTCAGCTCTGCAAATTTAGCAGCAAGCAGGCTATTTCAAGATTTACTTTTTATCTTGGCCATGCAAACTATCTTGGTGCTCATATACAAGCATAGACATGCTCTGGGTCTCTCCTAAGTTTAGAGTTTGGCAGAATTTTAAGCTATGTTTAGAATCTCTGGCTCCAATAGCAACTCCTTTCCCCTCTATTTGCTGCTTTTATACCTCTTGAGGAGTATTTATTCTTTTGTCTATACTATCCATGGTGCTTTCTTGATATATATATTTTTTAGCAAACTTAATCTTCAGATATGAAATTACAATTGCTGTTACAACCACAAGTACAAATGTACCAGTGAGATCTTCTCCTGATGCTTCATCCATTAATCCCTATCAAGGTCCAAAAGGTCCCTGAAACAGCTGTTTTTAACTTTGAATTTCCAGTTAATGTAGCTTAAGTAGGACAATTCTGCAAGTCCAGGTTGTTTTTGTCAATGTTGTTGCTTGCGCACAAACAGTACAATAGGTTTCTTGTCCTGCTGAAATTCATGACTGCTCTGTACTTTCCCTGAGCATCACAGCTATTTTTTTTATTTTTGTTTTTTATTTTTATCTAGTTGCAGTAAGAAGCATTTGGGCCAATGAGAAGAGATGAGGAAGCATCTTCAAGGCATTTCACAGCATGCATTCTGATGCCTCTGGCTGCTCAGCCACTTCTCTTGCATTACACTTTTCCCTTCCCTGTGACTGGATCTCTTTCCTCTGCTCAGATTTGAATGATAGTGCTGATGGTCTTATATGTTTTCATTGAAAATAATGCAGTTTACAAGTATATTTTGTACCAAAGAAGTGTTTTGTTTAATTAATTATTTTAACTCCATTTAAAGGTCTGGTGTTTGGCAGCACTGCCAGCATCAGGAGAGTTGGCACCTGATGATATTTGAGGTCCCTTCCAACACAAGTCAGTCAGAGACTCTGTGGCTTTAAGGGACAGCTTTATGGCTTTGACTTCAGTTACAGACTTTCTGGGAAGCTTGGTTCACCTACTCCTATAGCAGCCTGGAAATCCTTCCTACATCTATTTTTCCTAGGAATACAGGTTAATACCTGTTATTACTAGGAACCCGCCCGAAGAGAGTTTGGGGCATGTTTCTAAGGTGCCTCTACCCCGCCTGCTGGGACTGGCAGTGCTCTGTCACTCATCGCCCCACATCTCGTCAGAGTGTAAACTTTCAAAATGAGCATGCACAGACACTGGCTCTTGTTTCAGTCTTGTGGATAGCATTCATATAGGCTGAAGCAGTTCTGCAGTGAAGCCTCTGCTTGGTGTGTGCCCAGGAAACTTTTCTCTTTCCCCCTTTTCTTCTCTCCAGGATGTTCTCTTTAAAGAATAAGAACTAAGAGTGTGCCAGCAGGGCTGCTGTTGCATGCTTTGGACATGTTGCTTAGCCTGAGGTACCTGAGAAGGGTGCCAGACCCTTACTGATGCTCATCTCAGATTAGATACTGTTAGTATGAAATAGCTGATTAAAGCTATGCCACATTCCTCTCTCATTCAACATTTCCTTCCCTGAGGAAAGAAGTCTGTACTGATATGCAACTCAATGGTGAACAACTCTTATACATCTTAAGAACTATAGTTCATTTTTCTTCTCTCATCTTTTTTTTTTTTTTTTTTTTTTTTTTTTTTTTTTTTTTTCCTTCTAGCTCCCACAGCTGCATGGAGCCCCATAACCTGTCAGGCTCTTATCTGCTTCAACAAGGATCCAGGTGACCTTTTCGACACCTGTTGCAGTATTAACATCTCACAGCAAAGCAGAGGAGGAGGAGCAAACAGGTCAGGCTGGAAGTCTGTGAAAAGTTAGCTTTTTTTCTTCCACTGTCACTAGCTTATATTTCTGCACTCCTTTCTCTCAGTCATAAAAAGATGGCCATATGCAGTGTCTATGTTTTTCATTTAATTATTTTTAAAATTATAACAAAAATTGTCTCTCAAACAGCTGATATATATATGGGACACTTACAGCAGTCTGGAATTGTTTGATCCTGTAATATTTCCCAAATAACTAAAAGCAGCTAAGATTTGTGTGCTGCACCAAAACCGAAGGCCAATTGCTGCTCTTGTACTCCTGTATGCTAAAAGTGTGTATACTTTCACAGTAAATGCATAATTGAATAATTTTAGTGGTCAGTGAAAATCTGAAGGTGCAGACAAAGTTACTGGAGTGGCAACATGTGCATTTTAAATCTTCTAAGTCAGCTAAGTGATATGGAGTTGGCACAAGTGGTCATCTCAAAAGTTTATCCTCCTTTAAGGAGAAAGAACGTGTAAATTAAGAAACTGTAAATAATGAAAAGAAGCAGAGGTAGGACAGTCATTAGCTTTGAGATCAAGTTTTTCAAGATGTCTTCTAATTCAGAGAAATAAAAGAATCCCTTCATGAATCTTTCAGTTCTTCAAAGTCTTGATACCACAAAGCACGTATACCCGGAAATGAAATAAGTGCCACTGAATTCTGCCTATGTCCAGAACATGCCATTCTTAAAACTCTTTTTTATCTGGGAAGCATCTCTGGTTTGAGGATAGGTTATGCACTCACTCTACCAGAGTTGCTCTTTGAGGGAGATGACATTTTAGGCCTTCCCCTTGTACTCTGTAGGTTGGATCTCTAATTACTTGGCTACGGTCATGCTTACTCTGTTGAGAAAAAGGGCCAAAGGCAAGAAGTAACACACACCAATTGTAGTAGGTGAGATAAAAGATTTGAAATCATTTCAAAAGATAAAGCTGGTAAATTGCCACAAGAGTTTTTGTGTTTCCAGCACTGTTTCCAACACATGCTCGGTATTTGGTACTGCCCCAGGGTGGGCCATGAGAAAGCGTGGAGAAGTGATGGTGCAAGTGATTACTAAAAGATACCTCAAGGAAAAGGTCAATGTAATTTTGTTGTGTCTTTTCCCTGCTGTTTGCAGGGCCTTTATTATGCAGTTCTCTAAAATGTTTTTACCTAACAGTTGTTTTACTGACATTACTAAGAAAACTGAAACAACAAATTTGGCTTTTGGATTTGAGTATAAATGGTTCCTCTTCTTTTAATGTCATCTCACGATGTTTACATTTTCATGTTGTCTACAGAAAGATTGTAACTCTAAATAGACTCAAATGTTATTTCTTAAAAATACATTCATTTTTCCCAGAAAGTGATTGCCATCTAAGGTGCAACTTTAGAAAGTGGTTTGCATAAAATGGTATTTTTCCATACAGAAACTTGATGCAACCTGATAACTGGGTTGACACAGGCTGTCAAATTACTACCTAATGTTTAGTTGCTACTGATTTCAGATGAAATAAAAACTGTAAGCTAGAGGTAAAAGTCCTTTCCAATCACTTCTCTGTCCTCCAGAAGACAAACTGAAAGCAAAGCATGCTTCAGAGTTGGACAGGAGATTTTTCGATTAAAAATATCTCCAAGGACATGTAAAGATGACACCATTCTTCCTGTAAGAACACATCCTGACATTTCCTGAAGTTTTTCCATACAACTCCTTTAAGGGAAGTGGATATGAATGAAAATAAAGAACCTGTTGACAGGTGAAAGCATTAACTACAGCTTACACAGGCTTTGTTGTGTTGGCCCATGGGAAGAGAAGGGCTGTGCCTCTTCTTTTTATCCTGCAGACATTTACCAAGCTTTGGTCGGATTTCAGTTCACTGCCTTACATGGGTGGAACTTCATTTGCTTCAGTTAAATTACTATTGGTTTAGATATTGTTATGCTTTTGGTGACCCTCCAAATCCAGTTTAAACCACCACATTTTTCATGGCTTCTGCTCAAAAACATTAACTGGCATCTATTCAGTTGAAACTTAGTCAAAGTTTGACATCACCTTAGCACACGTGTGAATTTACAAATCATGAGTGTTGGGTGATACATGTCCTCATCATTTCCATTACTTCCTATGGGTATATGAATAACAAGCCAAATCTGTGTATATGTCAAAATAAATGTTTAAAGTCAATTTATATTTACTACCATATGCTTTTTTTGTTTTTAATTTCTTTTTTCTTTTTTCTTTTTTTTTTAATTTTTTTTATTTTTATTTTTCAGACTATGATATGGTCTTCATATATTTCAAGACATAGGAGCATTGTGCTTTTCTCCTGGGAGTGCTTATTGACCAAATACAGGTCAAAGGATCCTTAGCAAGCAGCTTTTGTCTTCTGCGGTTCTTCTCCAGTGAACAGTGTTCAGTTATCTGGAGTTTAGCAGCAACAATGACTCTAAACTCTAGATTATTCAGACTTCAGAGCTCAACAAGGGGAGAACATTTGACAGCAAGAGCTGTTGTGTTTGTAAACAGAATGGAGGTGAGACAGCAGAAATGTACTGGAGGAGCCCGCATTCTTGATTTCTCTGAGATCATTAAATACATGGCTCAAAAAAATGCAGTAAGAGAAAGCCCTGGACATTTGGAAGATTACACTCGGTCATTTATTCATTTATTTAGTAAACTGCAACTTGTTTTTGTTTGTTTGTTTGTTTGTTTGTTTTCCAGAATAGATTGAGAGTCTATACTAAAGGTTCATTCATTTCATGAATCAGAAGATTCTTGGATATTTCTTGCAGGAATATAAAAAGAATAAAACTAGAATCCCAGAATCATGACTTTTTATGTTTTCTGCTACTGGGATAAGAGATTTTCTACTATATCACATGAAATATATAGTGTTACACAGTCAGGAAAAAAAAATAGAATCTATTAATGACATTTCTGCTTTGATCAAATATGGTCAACATCATGTCAATTTGGATGAAAAGCAAGAGTTACACATCCATGAATCTCTTAGGCTCAGTTCTGTATAAAATACCTTGCTTGCATGCTGATGAGCTCCCTGCCCAACATACTTTATCATCTGTTAAATGAACAGACCATTTCTCTTCTCATGACATATTATCTGCAATAGATCTTAAAGCATAAATTGATCTTGAAGAGTTTGGGGAAGAATGATGATAGTTTGCTAGTGACTTCTTTCTCCCAGTGCTGCCACACAAGCAAGTTTCCTTATTGCAATAGCCTGTATCTGGCTCAACCTCATTAGTGCCAAGTTTAGCACACAAACCTTCTTCACAGAGGCAGCACCATGGATGGTACTTCAACAAGAAGACAAAGCTATCTGGCTGTTGATAGCTTGCAAGCAATGCCCAAGATGTAGCAGCTGCCGGAGTACAGGCCTTAGTAGCAGGATCTGCAGGAAGGCACTGGAGGAGAAGCCACATCTAAGAAGGACAGTGAGGTCTATAAGCAGGCAAGAAATGCTAATGAAGTCTAGAAACATGACTCAAGGGAAGCATATGTGTGGGAGAGGCTCAACTTACTTAAAGACCAAAAAAAAAACCAACCCCAAACAACCCCAACTAGTAGCAACATCCAAAAAAAAAAAACAACCCACACAAATACAAACAAACAAACAAAAACAAACAAAAGGCTGATGGAATATTCAGTACCTTAAATGGCTGACCAAGTGACCAGGCTGCCTCAGGCTACCTGCAGACTGTAGCTATTTTCTTACTTAACTTAATGCCTGGCTACTTGCTAATTTAACCTGCTATGTGATTGCTAATTTAGATTTTTTAATTATTATTATTTTTGTTTTCTGTAGGCTTATTTGAAAAGTTTCAGAATACCTTAGCCTTGTTTGAAGAAGAGGATTATCACAGGGATTTCCCTGAAGCACTCCAGTTCTCTGCATGGTGCTAATAATCCATCCAGACCATGCAGCCTTCCAAAATACCATAGAAGCACCCATCATTAACATAATAATGTTAGCGAATCTACAAATATAAACAATATAAAACTTGAGCCAGAGAGCTTAGAAAGGAGAACATAATAGCAAGGTACGCTGGGAAACTGTCTGTCACATCTGCTCTGCAAGGCAAGGGATTTGAGCCTTGCTTATCATCAGTCCATACCAGCAGCTAGTTTTCAGAAGCTGTGTGTGTTGACTTCCTCTTGGAAAGCCAAGGAAGTGCACTTAACTTTCAAGCTCCTGGGAACCCATATTGGAAGTCCTGTCTCTCTAATGAAATTTTTGGTGCTCTTGAAACTATAACTTAGCTACCTATAATGCTGCTCTACTTTCATGTTAAACTAAGTTAAGATGTTCTATTTTAATACTGAAATTCCTTCTGCATAGTCATTTGTATCCACTATTAAACCACAATATCAGTTCTGTATGACTGCTTTTCCCTGGACTTGTGGGTAATCACATGGCTTTTGTGCATTCTATTTTAGTAACAAGAGATATGGCTGAAGGCAATCTGGACATTTTACTCACTGTAGATCAAGTTCAAATCCATTGTTGTTTTGTTTTGTTTTCCCATGCTTATGCAAATTCTTGGTTGTGTCAAATCTTTGCCTCATCAGTTGAGGAATGTGTGCCTAGCATGCTGGGGAGGCTGGGGGAAGGGAGGACAGCTGAGAAACGTGTGGTTTCAAACCACCTCTTTGCTTCCCTTATTCCCAAGAGTTGCAAGAGCCATAAGTTTGGGGCACCTCCAAGGGCTTCTTTAAATTAAATCCAGCTGCAGTGGCTGCTAATGGGAATAGTCCATCATAGCGGTCAGCAATATCAACACTGCTCCAAGCCACAGTCCCAAAATGCTTGGGCTGTTAGCTGGATTGTGGCTATCTCCAGTGACTGAAAGTAATATTATTACTCTGAACATGCTGCTGAATGTTGTGTGATTCAAAGAAAAATGTAAAGAGCACCTTGTATTAGCAAACACTGCAAGGTGATGCAGAATAACAAAATTAATCATAATCACAATGCCGTAAAGAGACCTCACTACATAGAGGGACTTTATACAGTGTTTACAGTGCACTTCAGAATTTATTCTTACTGGGATTAAGTTCACTAAGGTGATATGTGTATGACAGAAAGCAGCAAGCAATCTATTGCATGCTGTGTCAATAACAATTAAATAACATTGGATTATTCAATTATTTTCAAGAATAAGTTAACAGTCAGGGAGCAGTCACACATTAAGCCATTTAAAGTCTTGAAAGAACAGCTTCTTAGTCCACTGCAAACATGAATATTATTTTTGCTAAATCATTGCTGTAAAATGTGAACAGTAACAGAAATATTGTGATAACTCAGGAAAGAGATACTACAAAAATACTAACTTAAGCTGCTCAAGAACAAATTGGAAAGGCTTAGGCTGCTGAAGCACCAGCAGCTAAACCTAGCACAGAATCTGAATTAGAGATGTTACAGCATGAAAGGTCAAACACATCCAACAACTTCTCAAAGGACTTGTTCTTTATGAGATTTCTCTTATGAGAGTGTGGAATCTCTTTCCCTCTATCACCTCCTCCCTCCCATCCGAGGAATATTAAGAAATGCACAAACCAAATGACTCCTCTAGAAAGATGAATGAAACTATTGTAACAGGCATTTCCAGTCCACAGCCTGGAGCCCACATGCGGCCCAACATGGCTGGCATTGAAGCTGCCCCATGCTATAGGGATGGTGTAGTGGCCCCTGGCACGCACCCATTGCTCAGCAACACCCAAAACGTCAGTGCACTATTAACACTATGCTGGCTGAAACCAGGGCATGGGGAGGACAGTGCTGTGCAGTGCTGACTCAAGTGATAGCAAAGAACTGTATGCATTTTGATACATTGGCTAAACACAGTGCTCTGAACAGCAAAGAACATGCAGCTTTGTTTTCTGTTTTGGTAAAAGAATTTGAGAATAGATTTCAAGATGGCAAAAATAATCATGAATTAATGTTTGCAATGTTATTTTCAATTGATATAAATATGTTACCTGCAAATCTTCATGTGGAATGTATAGAGTTGCAATCAGATAGTCATCTCAAAAATCAGATCATGTCTCTTTATCAGACTTCCATAAGACATCTCCTACCAGAGAGTAATATCATTTGCTTCACAGACACAACTTATTCATGTCATTGCTTTTGGCAGTACACACATTTATGAACAATTGCTAAGAATGAGGTCCAGGAAGAGTAAAATTTCATCAAAATTCTCTGAAGAACACCTTGAGAACTCACTGAGAACTGCAGCCACTGCCACCTAAACAGCCTAAGGCATTAGTTTCAAAGAAACAGGGTCCAATATCCCACTTATATTTTTGTTCCTCCCTCTTCTTTAATGTTTTAAGAAAAATATTAAAAATTAAAATGTTATGTTACTCATGTATTAACAATATTGTATATTTTACAAGAGCTGTTCTGAAAGTAATGCCTCCTATTTTACGACATGGACCCACAACATCAGAGGTGAATGCTGGTGGTATGGCAGCAGATAATGTTGTGCTCTTTGTATTGGTTGTACTTTCCATGGAAATAAATAGGAGACATTACTTTTGGAGCAGCTTATATATATGAGGCCCAAGACAATTCCTCTTTACTCACTGTGGCCCAGGCATGCCAAAAGGTTGAATACCCCCATGTTATAATGAGATAATGGTCTGTACTGTTGCTTCTTTCCCACTGTAAAAGGTAGGGATTAAATCTTGACTCCATTAAGATCAATGGAAAAGTAGCTGAAGAAATGATGGTTTCTATGCACCAGAAACTGGAGCATAGGAAGTTCTGCACAAATGTGCACAAGAACTTCTTTACGGTGAGGGGGACGGAGCGCTGGAACAGGCTGCCCAGGGGGGTTGAGGTGTCTCCATCTTTGCAGATATTCAAGACCTGCCTGGACGCCTACCTGTGCGATGTGGTGTAGGGAACCTGCTTTGGCAGGGGGGTTGAACTTGATGATCTCTGGAGGTCCCTTCCAATGCCTATGGTTCTGTGATTCTGTGATTTTCATAACTGACATGCCAAAACTTGGTAACATCTCTTGACAAACCCAAATAGGTCTATAGTCTTACCATTCCCTAGTGCGCAGAGATTCCTAAAGATCATGTATTTCTCCTCATTATCTACAACTTTAAAGGCATCTGTTCATAACAGAGCTCTGTTAATTTTCATGTATGGGGTGACTGGTCATCTGCTTTCCATGTGATGCCTGTCAAAAGGCAGAACTAGCATACCCTGAGGTAACAAGGGCTGGTTAAGTCCTCAGCCTTTTCCTACCTCGCTTCCCTCAAAATCAAGCTAATTTGAAATTATTCATTACTCATTGCACCAAACCTCTGGATCATAAGATTTCTGCCTCCAAAATCTTGGCTAAAGGCTGTATTGGAAAGTACATGGTTGAATATGAGGACAGTAAAGAATTCCACTCTGTAATTAATTATTTCACACTGGTAGACTTAACAGATTCTTTTCTCAATTACTTCTGAGTTGAAACTCATTTGAAAAGTACTTTTGATCATCAGAATTTGTGATTAAAAGAAAACAACACACTGATGAAAGAACACACTGATTTGTGTACAGAACTCCCTTTGCAACAACAGAAATAGAAATACAATAATATAATCAACAGTCTCTGAGGTAAGACAAACTAATCCTGAATGAATCTTAGTTATAAATGTTACATATGGCCCTCACACATCTTTTAGGATATAGAGAGAAACACCAAGGCAGAAGTTTAGGCAGGCTCCATGTGATATCTTCTGCAGAAAACAGCTGATTTCTTCAAAGAGCCTCAGCAATAGTGAACAGCCTTCACTGCACTGTGAGATGGCATGTAGTTATCTGAATACCCACTGTGTTTCATGTGGGTGATCCCAAGATTCACACTACTTTTAAAGTTTCCAGGATTGCGCAGTAGTCCACCTTAATACACTAGCAGCCTAACCTCATCTTTCACATTTGCCAGAGGGAGAAAACAGGATCAGATATAGTAGGCAGAATGAGTACTGATGTTGCTTGCATGTAAACAACTTTGTTACACCAGGTCCAAAATAACTGTCATTAACCACTGCCACTTCTGGGAAAGAATCACAAGTCCTCATGGAGAGTCAGTGCCTTTTTCCTCAATCTATTAGGACTTCACTGAATTATTTTATATTATCATGATGTTTTGATAGCAGTGGAAAAAGAAGCACAGAAAGAATTGGCCAAGAGAAAAGAAAGATTGATAAGCAACTTTTGGGAGTTGTCCCTGATACTCTAGATAGCTTCCCATCCACGCTCTGCCTGGTGTGAAAGGTGGAACAGCCTTCCTGTATCTTAGATAAATGTCTGCCTTAATCACCATAAGACTGGCTTACTGGTTTTCCAGTTCTCATTCTAGCTCTCATATTTTTTTTTTCACAATATGCTTTTGGATGGTAAAGTAGAACATGTGAAACTTTGAAAAAGTCCAGCTGAGAGAAAATGTCTCACATCTAATACCCAGAGATAAGAGCATGAAGATAATGGAAAGCATCTGAATAAATGTATCTTCTTTGATCGACATATTTCTGCATCCTTTTTGTGTTTGTGCTTCTTCAGCAAAAGGAGATGGAAATGCTCTGAACGTTGTATTTAAAAAAAATACATATATATATTTACACTACAAACACAACATGAAAGCATTTTATTTGAGTCTACAGTCATTCCAGGAATACCAAATTCATCTCGGTTCACATAAATTGTAGGCTTTATGCCCAACAGACTTGACCAGATTAGATTTCAATCTTCAGCATATTCTTCAGTGTGAAATCAAACTGACAGTAGATTTCAGCCCTGTTTTTGAAATTGTTTATAATTTCAAACACTCACCAAGAAGTAGTGCAAAGTTTTGCTCTTGCTGATGTGCATCATTTCATGGAGTTTTCCGTAAAATGAAAAGAAATTTAATGAAAAAATAGCTTCAGTACTTCATCTCTGAATCAGTATCATTAGAGAGAGCCATATTCTAAGTTTAGTCTTCTGGTTTTCTTCTTGCCTTGGTTTCTTAACTACTTTGTTCTGCCCAGCTTTGTGAGACAGCTGCTTCCTGTACTTTCCTCCAACTGGCTTCAGAGCTGAGGAGGCCCAACCAGTCTTTCCACTTCTTTTGGTTACTTTAACATCACACTCCCTGCCATTGCAACCCGTTTTTGTCTGTGCTTTGCAAATCACCCTCTCTTCTGATTTTTTAGATACTACCTCAGTTAGAAAGTGGGGGGACAACCAAACTTGTGTTGAATCCAGATTTTTAGCTCAAGTTAAAGAGCTGAGGAGAGATCTCACCACACTTGAACTGATGTCAAGGATCATGTCAGGACTTGCAGGTATTTGTGCATTTGTACCTCTCTAGGAGATTCTGCAGTTGAAATATTGAAGAGTAGAACAGCACACTGATGCTAAGGGTGAAAGTACCATGACAGGCTGATGAATGAAAGAGCTAAGGGAGACGTATATTACACCCACACTGGTGCCGTGTCACTGTGTAAAACCAAAAGTGAAGTTGCTCTGGAGAATAAAGTAATAGGGAATGAGTCCAGGACTCTGATGACCTCTGCAGTGGCTATGAAGGGCAGAGAATGTGGAGGCTATTGCAGAAAGGAAAAGTCACAAGAGGAACAGAATTTTCTTTCAGTCCAGAGAAGAGATGTTGCTCTCAGAAAACGCTCTCCAAAAATGAGAGCTGATTTTAAATGCTCTCAGAGAATCACTTGATTCCTGAAATGGATCAAGTCACTACTTGCCTAGAAGAGGTTTCACATGGAGCAGAAGGTCAAGGAAATCAAAGCGGTAATGGCATTTTAATGTCTCCGGTTCATTTTTCTCATGCAGTACAAGAATCTGTCACTTGCATTGTTAAATGTACTAAAAGTTAAAGTTTCAGCTTCTTTTCCTACAAAAAGGTGATTCATAGAGTTCAACTGTGCCAAGACAAACTCCTTTATTCTCCCCCCTCAACCATTCCACTATTCCTTCTCTGTACTCTGCAGGAAACCAGAGAGGTTTTTAGAACTGTCAGAATTTCTCTGTTAGGATGCATCCATTTCTATTCGTCCTGTAAACTTTAACTGTCATTACATTTTCCTTGTTACTAATAAAATAAATAAATAAATACAGAAAAGACAATATAACTCTTTCAGAAAGCAAAGTAGAAAGCAGTGTATTTCCCTTATGCCCTATATGTAGATCTCAGTCACTGAGAGGAACACTGCTCTCTCCTGACTGCAGCATCTGTCTGTGCTAAGAGAAGCAGGAAGAAAACATATCTGCCTGGACACAGGTGATCAAATGTGAAAAATCCATACCAAATTATTTACTACCATACATAAGGAAATGCATATGCACTGAAACGAGTATAATAGTGTGTAGTATAAGAGAACAAAATGCTGTAAAATGAGATTTCAAGTCAATAAAAAAGTTGCACAGTATGTTCAATTTCACTTTAGAGACTCAGTTACATTTTCTAAATAAACAGATTTTTATTTTTTTTTTCTATCACTTTAAATATAGAGCGAAGTAAAAATGGAGTGCTATAAGGTATAACAATAAACAGGGTACTTCACATAGCAATGTGACATGCCAGATTCATCATCCATAAATGCATAACTAGCTATTTCCTGAGGATTATGCACCCAGACTACTGTTTAACTAATGTCCTAGTTTCCGTGAAAAAAAAACACCACAAAACACCAGCAAATGTAATCAGTTCTCTCCCCCCTTGCTAAGTAAGATAAATGTTCTGTAGAGAAGGACTGAGCTTTCTGAAGACATACATGCTTGTGGGTGTGCATATCTATGTGTTTACATATAGTGCTGCAGCTAGCTGTAAGATTACCTCCTACAGAACCAGTCATGCAAGAGGATAAAAAGACTGATATGAAATAAAGCTGAGGTTGTACATTATTTTAATATTAGAAATAAGAAAATGTTGTATTATGGGTTATATGAATGCCATGACCAGACCACCAATCCTTAAAGTCCCAGCTACAGTCAACAATGGGTTGCATAAATGACTAAATGCTCCCTGGAAAAGAAAAAGCTAGCTACTTTCTGCCATTCCAGATGAACTCTCTAATTATCAGCCCTCAGGGCCAATCTTCTGCTTTTAGTCTTTGCCTTTTACTGAGACTCTTCCATTTTGTGTAAATAGTTAAATATCTCAGAGGTGAGAAAGAGACAACCAATAGCCTAACCAGTGGGTAATCACCTGACAGCTGGGGAAAAAGTCAGGTAAGGGAGGGTAAGGGACTATGGATTTTCCATCTGCTTTTTGAAGATACTTGAATTTTTACAGATTTTTGGATCTAGACTGAGAGAATATTTATCTCCAAGCAAGTCACCCCAGAAAAGCCTCTTGGTTTGCTCACATTTAAATGGGGGAATGCCATTCAAGGCCTTTCTCCGACTGATTTAGAACAGTCTGTATGTCTTAGTAGCTAAGCTGGATGTTTTCCTATTTTCTTAAACACAAATTCCCTGCTGAACCTGAGAAATGTATCTGACATTAAATGTCTGTTTCTGCAAAATTAAATGAAATAACTATTGGCCAACATTTCTAAAGATGTGCAGAGCAACAATTAGCCTTCACAACTTCTTTATAGCTATTTTGTTGTAGTATAAATACATAAAGTATGGGGGGTGGCACTCTATTTTTGTTGTTTCATGAAGAAGGCAGTATTATAATACACCTATGTATAGGATAATGCATTGAGCTACAATTTTTCAGGCTTAAAAATATTTACATACAGTAATAGAGGTATTTACAGCATTTTTTTGCATGCCCTCCTCCACGTTATGTTTTGTCCCAGATTATGGATCATTATCTAGTGCCTCTAAGCAAATCATTTGTCATAATAAAGCCTCTGCCATCAATTCATTACAGATGCTAGGAACAGGCTGGCCTAGTAACCTTGTACTAAAAGCCTTAGCTATTTTGTTCAAGGTTTCCCATCAGCTGTGGCTCTCACAATTTCTATTCACATCTCACCTGCCAAACTGCCACCTAATGTTTTATTTGTTTGCTTTTTGTTTTGTTTTGTTTACTAATCAGACTTGCACTTATTTAAGCTTCTTCAATGTACTTATCTATGCTTGTGTATAAATATTGTTCTCAGGTATTGCATTGAAAAGAAATGTATTTATGAACTAAAATAGCCACCCACATATACTGTCAGAACTAGGAGGGCATTAAAGCATGATGTTTGAAGGCAGGTTTGTGCAGCACAGACCTCCCAAACATTCATAGCCTTTACAAACTGTATTTACTGGTTGTAAATTTTGGGATCTTTAAGTCTTTGCCATGCTCTGATTGTGGAGAAATTAAACTACAGACCAGTGCATAAAGAGAAGCTTCAGTATCTTCAGCAGCGTTCCACAACCACAGAGCTGAGGGACCAGGGCTGCAGGATATCACAAGTTCATGGCATTAGCAGCTAGATCAGTCTCACTTTTTTTCACGGTTCACAATTATAATGGCTTTTAATTCCCTTGTTTCTGGACGAATGCTTGCTGAGGATGACAGCCCTTCTATTAGGCTCTAACTTGTCCCACCTCTCTCATGCAGCTAATAATTTCTGTCTGCATATATTTAATTAGAATAAACTCAATTATTTTAACTGCACAAAATTGCTCCAAGTTTTCTCACAATATGCTTGTGATAGCATTTTTTTTTTCCCTCATAAGCCACATAATCACTTATGGTGGCTATGATTAAACATCAAAAGACACGTCTATCCATTTCTGAGAGATACCATGGGTGCCAAACTCAGCCCACGTGGCATCCTCTCACATGGGAGTTGCTGACTGCACACACAAGACTGCTCTCTTTCTGAAGGCTTCAGGCAGAACTTCACAGATACTTTGAAAGAGGAAAAATATTTAACAGGAAATATCTACCTGTAGATAAGCATAAAATCATAGAAAATATTTAGGTTGGTAGGGAACTCAGGAGATCATCTGGTCTGTGTGGTTACACATAAAAAGCAGAACCAACTTCAAAGTTAGATCACATAGAAAAGTTTCCATTTCTACATGTTCATCAAATTAGACATAAATTACACTGTGATGCCTTTGAGTAGATCCACCCTGTTCCATCTTCCATCAAAGGTTTATCCCTATATTCTCCTCATCACCTGCTGAGAACAGGTAAAGATTTTCTCCCAGCATGAATCAGTTATTTCCCTTTCTCTCAAGTCTGACAGTGCTTTTCTCTGGCACCACACTGGCATTTGCACCTGTGTTCAGTTTTAAAGTAATAAATGTTTCCTTTGCTTAGAGAATAACATTTAATTCATCACTGGCAAAGCTTTCTGTGCCCCTATAGGAAATTCTTATAACGGTGCTGCTACATCCTCCTTGTCTGGAGTTCCTTTGCTGATTGTTACCCACTGCTGAAAAGTATTTTAGTCTCAGTGCTCACATCTTAGTTCCAATTAATTTTAATGGTAGAAGAGTATCATTGTCCTGCTTCTGTGAGGCTCCAGACCAAGCTCTATGCAACCCAGATTTCAGGATTTTCCTTGTAAATCTAGGTATTTGAAGCTATAACAAGAATATATATTTTTAAACACATCCATTAAGAAATGCCAATTTGTCAGATTTGCAAGCATTTAAACTAGCAGTGTTCTTCAGACAGTGAGGAATAGCACTTACAATTAGCACTTCACAAAAAGTAATGAGTTATGCACCCAATATACTTCGAGCTCAGAGGAACTTTGTGTTTCAGCTTAGCAGGTTGATATTTCCAGCAGATTAAGAAAAGCATGCCAGCTGGTAATTAGAGCTCTGAGCACCGGTCACAGCAGCACCTGCTCTCTTTATAGTATACTTCAGTTCTCATGTAATCACGCTTGGTTTAGAAAACATTCAAACATAAAATAAATAGAAGTCAGTATATTGCAACCTCCTGCACATGCTGATATCTTCTCAAGAAGTTGTTGATTCACTTCATGTCACCAAAGATTTCTTTAACAGTCCTGAAAATGATGAAAACATGTTTCATATCTTTCCAGTTGCTTAGCCTTACTAGTGATAAGTAGAAGAACAGAAAGTGATTCTCATTGAGGAAAGTGTGAGTTTTGTCTGCTGCTTGCTATTTCATGCACCCTGGTGCTTTTTGTATTGCCAGCATGAGTGAGCTTTTGCATCATAGGGTTTTTTATTTAACTTTATCTTATTTTAAATCTCTTCTGCATGGCAACTTGCTATTCTTGTAACAGGTCTAAGATTCTGGAGAGAACAGTACTTCAGCTGTGTAGATGCATAACAGAATAGAGCTGGCCATAATACATGGTATCCTTTCTCACTTTGAAACGAATGCTCTTTTTAATTTAAAATATTATTATCCAAAGGAGTATAGGGAATAACCTCAATAAAAAACTTTTATTTATTTATTTTTTCTTCCAGGGAATAATAGTTAAAAAAATGTGTCAGAGTTCTGAGTAAAATTGCCATGTGAATCTTGTGATGGTTTTCCTCCTGACCAGGACATTCAGTTTCTGTGAAAAAGACCCTCAGCAATACAAGAGGTAAAGTAGATAAGGATATTTAGCAAGCTTCTTCATCAGGATGTTTAGGAACTCAGATCCTGTAAGTACTCAATGTAACTTTTGACCATCTTATCCTCCTTACCCTAAATATACATAGCTGATAAAATAATGCAACATAGTTCTCTCAGATGTCCTAATACAGTTCTTACAAAGGCTACTTGAAGATCTTGCTCTTCTACATGGAAAATGAAAAACCTGTTTTATAAAGGGGGTTCAAATGGACCCCAAACTATTTTTCAGGTTTACTTGTCCTGGCGTGTACAGCTAGTGTATTACTTGCCCTTTCACCAAGAAACAGCTCTGACCTCATGCTGCATGGAAAGTGGCTCTCAATCAAAATAGGGTTGAATGCGAATCCTACACATAGCAATCAATTGTATTTGAAATTGGCCATGGATAAAATGTGGTTAAAAAAAAAAAACCACCACTTTGAAAACCTTACTTCTTTCTTTTTCCTCAGGAGAGGGAAAATGTGCCTTCTCCAGAGGCATTACATCAGTGCTGCTAAATGCGATACGCTAATGAATCACGTATGGCAACTTTTCTCTGGGCAGCAACGTAGACAATAAACAGACACCTCTCTTGCCTTCATGAGCTGTGGTTTCCTGATTAGCCAAAGGTACATGAAAGTATCACAGATCTGAGACATAGACAAACCATGTCAGTCAACAAGTCTTCAGTTTTTAAAGTGCTCCTCAAAAACCATACTGATGTTACATGGAAATGGTGTGTTTTTATCAAAGCAAAGATGCTGCAACAGCGCAATGAATGTAAGTAAAGTACAGTCACACTCTTTTGTGGTCATCATCTTTTTGTGAGAGCAAAGCTTTCTGAGGAGAATGGCTTCAGTTTTCAGATGGTGTTGTTTGTGTGCGTGGATCACCATACCCATCTGCACTGATCATCAGTGTAATGCAAATGTTCAGATCTTATTTAGGAACTCCTGCTACTGACACTCAGCTTTACTCCTGTTTTACTCATCTTTACTCATCTTATATAAGTGATATAAGAAATCTATAGATATAAGAAATCTATAGATATAAGACGTATTTTAAAGGAAGAATCTAAAGTTTCTGATATGTATCAGATTCAAAATACAAAATGTATGTGTTATGATTCTAGACTTTAGTTTTCATACATCTTCATTTTTTAAGATCTAAAGCCACTATACAGCCATTGTGGTTAAACTGTTAAAGAATAGTGTGCCTCCGGTGGCGCAGTGGTATAAGTGGCTGCTTGCAACACCAGAGGCTCGGGGTTCGAATCCCCCCTGTGGTGTAAGTGGCAGAAACGCTGCTCTGCTACACAGAGGGCTCGAATCCTGGGAGTTGGACTCGATGATCTCTAAGGTCCCTTCCAACTTGCACGATACTATGATACTATGATACTATGAATATGTGTATTAAGGAACTAAGCATATGCTATATTGTATGCTATCAAATTTCTCTCGTGTTGTTTGTTTGTTTGCTTGTTTGTTTGCTTGTTTGTTTGTTTGTTTTAAATCAGGAAGAGATTCTTGGAAATAGATATGTACGATTTTACCCCATGTTGTAGATTGGAATGGTTTCAGTTTTGCCATTACATAATCTGAAGGTTGCCTTATAAACAAAGCATTTTTTCAGATTTCTTTGTTAGTTGGGAGGTACCAATTTGGGCCATAGATAAAAGATACTAAACAAACAGCCTCTATGAAAAATATACAATTTTCACTTTAGTTTCAGAAGCAAAGACATAGATAAGCAATGATGCACTTATTTGATATGAAATCCATTTCCTAGAATAGACACAGAAGTACAAAACTTCATCACTGGAAAGAGGAGAAAGAAATTGTTGTGTGTGACTGTGTTCCATATGTATCTCCAACAACAAAGTTAATAAATTAGGCAGAAACAACATTGAACAAAAAAAAAAAAAAAAAAAAAAGACTAAGAAATGCTAAGAATGTCTTTGGTGCCAGACTGCACCCCTGACTTGTCTTCGGTATGGCAGAATTCTCATTAGTTCTCATTATGTGAGATGAGTTAATATAATTAGCAGTAATGTTGTTGTGCTGTGATACCCTAAGGATGTCTTATGGCAAGGTTTGAAGGGAGAGGTATGAGAGCATTCTGAGTGAAGCAATACAGCTGGAGAAAGCAGACAAGGTTTTTGGCACACATGAACTTCCTTAGGCCTGAAGACAAACATCAGTGAAGTTGAGTTTTGTTTTGCAACCTCCAGAAAGGCTCTTATGCCAAGGATTGATCTATTTTTTGAACTGTTTTAGGTCACCTAATGAAAGCTGTTACTTCTCCATACACGCATCAGCAGGCTTACTAAACATATGCAATGAATACAGATATTTCTGATACCAAGCATCAGACACAAAAAATATTTCCTGCTATAAAATTCCTGATCTATCTGCACTTCCAGGCATGCACTTCATCATAACTCCCACTTTGTTAAAAAGAAGGAACTGAAGTGAAGAGATAATACAGTCAGCTTTCTATCTGCAAAGACCCACTCGTTCCAATGATTCTGAAGGTATCAAATAGGTAGAGGTAGCAAATGTATCACAGTAAAAATATTTCCAAATAGTAGATTATCTTTTCTGGCTGACCATCATTATGGGTATGCATTTCTTCATTTCTTATCACCTGTCCAGCTGAGAAAGTATGCTGTGAAAAACAGTTTATACATTATTCAAGTTTAGTCGACTGATAGAGAAGATTGACCTTGTCTCCTATGAAAGGAAGCAACTTTTTCTTTCTGGTAGCTTTCAGAAGAATAATGGCTGTGGTGATAATGAATAGCTTATTCATATTTCATATGTGAAATACCAACAACATGCTAATTAGGGAAGGTCAGAGCACATGGGAGTAAAATGTGAACCTCTTAACCTTGAAGAATGATTAAAGAACTTTTATCTTTTGTTAAGAAATTCTAATCAGGTTTGGAATGGGCTGCTGGTTGTTCTCCTTTGCATACCATCCCCCAAACCCTCCTCTGTCAGAGCTATTTCCTTGCCTGGCTGGAATGCAGCTGAACCAAATTGTCACATGTGCTCTTAGGTGGCCTGAGTGCCTCTTGGGTGGCTTAAGTCGTTGTGAAAATGAGTGAAATCAAAAGAAAAAGTTTACAATACTGGCTCTAGGCATTGGTTCTGCCCTTCCCACAATCCTCTGCCTCATGCAGGACAGAGTCATTTCTATGGGGAAGCCAAGCCAAACCTAGAGCTCCTTCCCATCTTGGGAGGACAAGATGCTGTGCTATTGCTGGCTACAAGCTTTCTTCTCCCTGAGGGTGGTGGAATAGGGATGGACTGTCCCTCTCTAGAAAATAACTACGCTTTATGACCATTGAGGTAGAAAATTTATAATCCATTCAGAGGGTGAGAAGAAAGTCATCCAGCTCATGGTAGTTAAGAGCAATGATCATTTTTAATCAGCAGTGTCACCTGTTTGGACATGTTATTATCTGTGCCAAAAAAAGGTCATTTTCCCTGAAATACTTCAGCAGATGTGACACTTATTAATTATTTTCCTTGAAATGAATGCTAAAGTTTGAAGATATCTTTTGTTCGTGCTTCAGAATCCCATATCAGAATGTTTCCATAATAATTTTGTATTTTCAGTCTAGGGCTGTATCGTTTTCAAAAGCTGGAGCAAATCTGCTATTTTGGAATAATCTGAGCATGAAAATTGTAATTTTTACACTCTAGGAGGTCTGATGTAACTTCCATCAAGACTGGCTGGGAAACCCCCATTGATTTTAATGCAAGCTGGACTGGGTACTAAAAAATTCTGATATCTTTTTGTATTTTGATCTATCAAAAGTGGCAAGGATTTTAGTTTGACTGATGGTAAATGGTGTAAAGCAGTCAGTCTTCACATAGTAATGCAAAGGGGTCAGTCTGGAAATGATAGGCATGTAAAATCAGGAGCTACAAGCCTCTAAAAAAGGAGTGACAGGTTTCTTTTTCTTTTTTTCCTAGGCTAGTAGAGAGGCTGAAACAGGAAACTGATAGGGTCCATGAAGATGTACTGAATAAGACAGACAGCAGTAGAAGTAGAAATTCTATCCCCGAAGAGATGAGTAGAAAAACATTTTCTACCCTATTTATGTCTACTGCCTCTGATTCAGGTCATTTTTCTTAGAATGGAGGAGTTTTTACATCCAGTTGTCTTATAATTCCAGAGCTGAATCCAAAGAGGTGTAAAGAAGAAAATTAAGTTTGATCTTTTATCAAACCGTAACCTGTATATCCAGGACTGCAGACATTTCAGCAGTTCAGATCTCAGACTGGCACCTTCTGCTACCTCCTCACAAAGGTAAGTCATTTCAGAGGTGTGTGGGTTGGGAGTAGGCAGTTTATGATGGGAATGAGAACTATTTAATTCAGCCCATTGATGAAATAGGTTGCAGAAAGTGCAGAGGTTAATTAAAATTGTAATAGCATCAGACTTAGTAAGCAGGTTACAGCTTTGAATTAAATGTGTGGCTGTGGGTAGGTTGGTTGTTTATGCCTCTGCAATTGTCTTGCATCAAAGAGTGCCCTGAAATGCCTGATTGGGTCCCGCTAAGCTATCTCCTGTGCAGAAACTAGCTGAGTGTTTATAGCAAGAACTGAAGAAAAACTGGTTTCTGACTCACTGTACTAGGATCATCATAAGGAGAACAGAGGGAAGCCAGGTCAGCTGGCAGATGTGGGCTTTGCAGGAGGCTGTTCATTCTAACCTGTACAAAATTGTTTCTCTTTTGCCTGAAGGTTGGTCCTGGCCAGGAGAAAGAGGAGTAGCAAGAGGGGAAATGCCCAAATGGTGTGCTCTGTCTGTTTCTCCCTCAGCTGGGTAATCCTTGGGGCCTGAATCTAGGAATCAATTAATGTTGCCTTAAATAGACTGTTTTATGAGGACATCTGCTCCTTTTCAGTTTCCCTTCCTCCTCCACCAGTACTGTCAATAGCAGATAGTGAGTTTGATGTGTGAGAAAGAGATCCTGACTAGATTATCGTGGTTTTTGGGGTGACATTCTTTGAGATGAGAATGGTAATTAATTCCCCTGTGCAGAGGATACTTACTCATATCAGAAAGGAAGTATTTTTGACAGAGTTGAGTGAGGAAGTTAAGTTTTTTCTTTTGACAGTATAGCTGGAAACAAAGCAAAAGAAAACAAAACAAACAAGCAAACAAACAAACAAAAAAGTTAAAATATTAAGAGCCATTCAGAATTTAAGAAAAGCAGGAAGATTTTGAGCTACATTTTCAAAGTGACCTGAGACATGCCTGGAGTCTCCTAAGTTTTTTCATTCATGGACATAACATAAAAGCTCAGATAATCACATGCACAACATTGATTTCACTTGAATGGTGCAAGGTAGTGTACAAAGACTTGGGCACAAAATGAAAAGCCTTATATTTAGGTGTACAAAGGATGTAGGGAACTACTGCATTTTATCATGAGTGTGTGGGCACAGAAAAATAAAGGAAACCTTCTGTAAAACTGAAGCTTGTCAGATAAATATTTTATGCAAAATAAAAAGAAGGAAAGGAAGGAAGGGAGGGAGGGAGGAAGGGAAGGGAAGGAATGGAAGGAAGGAATCTTTGCAATACATGTAAATTACCGTTCTGTAAATGATACTTAATCATCCTGGAAAACAAAGTAACAATAGATCTGAAAATCTCAGTTTACCATGGTGCAAGGAAATTCACAATGATATTTTAGAGTGAATGGCTATTTTAGCAATCTTGGAACAAATAAAATCTTTCTTAATTGGGTTTCAAGAACTTGTGGTCATATTCATGGCGATGAGATCTACTGCTGCTCCACAGAGCTAGTTTTTGAATCTATTTCCAAATTCCCAAGCCTTGTTGTTAACTACTATGGAATGGAACAAATATGAGAAGTATGTTTTGAGCCTAACTGAAAAAGAGTTAGTCAGACAAAGAATCTGACAATTAGAATGGAAAAGCTATTTATGTGTAGCAACCAAAATGAAGGGGAATGGGGAAAGTAGAGGAGACCATGCAATCATACAGAGCAAGAAAGGGGCAGTTGTTGTTTGGATGGATATATTCCAGGTGTCAAATGTCTTATAGTCTAGAGGAATTCCTGGAATTCTGGCCTGGAGCACTCAGTATAGGAAGGATGTGAAGCTGTTGGAGCAGTAGAGAGGAGGGCCATGAAGATGATCAGGGGGCTGAAGCATCTCTCCTGTGAAGAAAGGCTGATGGAGCTGGGCTTGTTTAATTTGGAGAAGAGGCAGCTCTGGGGAGACCTCACTGCAGCCTTCCAGTACTTGAACAGAACATACAAGAAGGAAGGGAACTGACTTTTTACATGGTCTGATAGATCAAAGAGGAATAGCTGTAAACTAAAAGAAATTTAAGTTGGATGTTAGGAAGAAATTTTTTACTCATAGACTGGTGAGGAACTGGAACAGGCTGTCCACAGAGGCTGTGCATACTCCATTTCTGAAGGCATTCAGGGCCAGGTTGCATGGGATCCTGGGCAGCCTGATCTGGTGGGTGGCAGCCTGGTCTGGTGGGTGGCAACCAGCCCATGACACAGATTTTGCAACTAGTTGATCTTTAAGGTCCCCTCCAATCTAAACCATTCTATGAACCACTCATAAAATATAGAAGTTGATGCTGCAGTTATTCTTCAGGCCCATCTTTTATATCCCTGAGAAGCGAGTTTGCGCAGTATAATATGAAGTAGGTTCTTTCTTAATTTTTGTGGAAATATTAGAAAAGAATGCAAATTTTTACATTCCAGAAAAAAGTCAACCTTTTCATTCTTAAAGGCTTAAGAACAGAAGATTAGAACCAATTTTCCTTTAACTGTCTATCATGTTGACTACCAAGATTCTAGCTTCAAGCCATATTAAAGAATGCAATAAAGTATATGCTATAGAAAAATGCATATTATTCAAATGGAAGAGTACAGTATACTGCTAGAGTGTGGTTTTGGTTAAATTTAGGCGTATGTTCAAAATAAATTACTCTGCTACTGCTAAAAACAAAAGACATCCAGTAAAACAGTACTTATTATTTACTGCACCTCCATAAAAAATAACTGTTCTGAAGTGGCGAAGTTTGATAATGGCTTCAACTTCTTTTACTGGCATACCGTAATTATATTTTTGTAATAATTCATTTACCAACCAGCTGGTGATGAAAGCTGTTATTTCCAGCCAGATGAAAAGTGCTCTGATTGAACGGAATGGTTTGGAATAAAATGTTTCTCCCTCGTCAGTTTCTAAGGGTCAAGGTCCAAATGCAGCAAACAGTTGCTTAGATACTCAAAGAAATAAACCATAATCAAGGGACCCAGTTTCTCATTGTGAAAGATTCTCTCTCTCTACTGCATCCTAAGGAGGGGAAAAAATAGGTATGTACCGCCTGCATTGGCCCCACAGATGTTATGATATTCACAACAGGCCATTCACAGCCCCCAAGTGAATGTCAAAGCTTTTGTTTGCATCTAGGGAGCACACGATACCCATGGAGCTGCCAAAAGCAGTCTGTAAGAGGCTTGGGGCATTGTTGATATCCGGGTGCTGGCACAAGGATGAGAGATGATAGGATGGCTGATTTGGCTCTGCGCTCACACTGAAGCCTCCTTCTGTTACTTTCCTTTGCAGTAAACAGGAGGGAAAAGTGTATTGTTTTTGCAAGTCATATCACAAAACCCTTCTCTGAGGAGCATCAAAATGACTCAATCAATATGTTGCTTTTTCACTGCTGGGTGAATGCTCGCTCTTTAATATTTAATAGATTCTTGGCAGTTGTGCATCTGGTGTCCTCATTGAGGAGTCCGTGGCTGCCAGGTTCCTTTCCTGTACCAATACCTCTCACACTGTAGGGCAACATCCTTCATGGGAGGCACTTCCTTTCTCAGAAACTTTCTCTTTCACCACCTACTTTGTATTCACCCATCTTATCCCTCAAGCCTTAGCTGCTGCCATGTTGAAGGCTGCTCAAATGCAGCCCTTCCTAGTTGCATTTTCCAGACTATTCAGAATTTACTTCACAAGCTTGAAAGTCTGGCCATGCCACTTGGAGCAGCATAAGCAGCCAAAACCCTTCTGATGAAATTTCTCCCAGGGTATGAGCTGAAGAGTGGGGATGTGAACAAATAAAAGGAAAAACTTGGATGGAGAGGGGTTTCTTGAATCAGTGTTGCCGCTAAAGCCAACATTTTGTATACTTTCTGCAGTGGTACAGCCGGTGGAAAGATTGACAGAACTGGCTTCAGATCAGGTCTTACATGTTTGAAGGAAACAAAATACATTTTATGTGCTCTTTTTAAATTCCACAAGTAGCTGGTCTCAATTGTTCCTGTAATATTTTACTAATAAAACCTCTGTGCATACTTCTCAGAAGAATTCAGGATCAAAACTGGCACATGCACCAGTTGGCTTTGGAGTTTGTTCACCACATACACATGTTTATGAGAAAGATTTATGACATGCTTAGGAATTCTCTTAAAGAAATTATGTGTAAAAAAACCATGTTATTCTCAAGTGAAAAACATAAAAGCTACAGAGTATGTATACATGCTCCAGAGGTTTAATTTTACTGAAAACGATAGAGTAACTGTGGATTTGCAGCAATGTAACCTAACAAAATTTAATGCATATAGCTTAAGCAGTCTGTAAAATGTCCTGGAATACTTCAGAACAATAGATGCTGAATTATCTCTGCTGCATGGAAAAAGTACACTCGAAAACTACTTTTCTAGTGAGTCATAGATTTAACTGATAAAACAAACTAGCTGCTCACTTGGAACTAGAAGCTAACCGGAGTGTCATCAGTAAGAATAATCCTCTCTCAGTAACAAGATTAGATCTGTATGGGATAGATTTATTGTCACTGATGAGGTCTCAGCCATAGCACAGGCAGTGTTCAGGCAGTAAATGATTTTTAAAAGTATATGGAAATATACAGCATATAGAAGGAAAGAGTGTATGTGCATGAGTATATGCTTTTGCACTCACACACACCCATGTCACTGAAGTGTAGTTCTTTTTTATCAGTTGCTAGTCTTTGAATTTTAAATAAATTGTGGACTAAAGATTTGATGTATAAAGCATACCTATGCAAAGATTTAGTCTTTTTCTTGTATTCTACGTGATCTGGTTCAGGATCTTTTTTCATCAGTTTTCCATTCATTTGCCTACCTTTCTGGTAGAAAATAGAATTTGCTTTTGATTTACATAACTTAGCATGCCTTTTCTGATCCTTTGGTTTCATATGTTCCCTCCAACCCACTTCCTAGCTGGTATCCTGATACACTCCGGTTTCTCTCCATACGTTTTTCTCTATGACCCATGACAGCTGTCTCTGTAACTCACTGCAGTTTCCCTCTGGAATAATTTCCCCAGAAAAACTTCAAACCTAAAGTGTTGACACCAGACCAATTTAAGAACAACTCCTGGTGCTATGCTATGTTATATTGCCTACAACTCCATTTGTCGTGACTTACTGGAGTAAAGGCTAACTCTGGAGTCCAGAGAACACTTTTCTGCCCTTTTGTTCCTCCTGCACAATACTACAAACACAGCTCACAGTAGACTGTTTGCTCCCTCACCATGCTATCTGCTCTGACTAACCCCCTGCTCATATCAGAGATAGGACTGCTGATAACTGTGATTCAGCTAAAATTGCACTGCAATTAATAATACTGTCCTTCAGTCATGTTTGTCCACTTCTGAATGATTTTCATTTGTGATTCACATGTGTTACTTTGTAGCACGACGTATTGCAATAGCCAGGCAATGTCACAAACCCCTGAGCTGCTGCCTTGCATACAGGATACTGCATAGTCTTAAACTGCAATGCCGTGATTGCTCCTCTTACATTGCTTATGTGCATTATCCAAGAGCTGAAATTAAGTGATTACTCCATTGTTTGCTTCTTGAACATTATGTCTGTATTATATGAACAGGCTGTAAGAAGTAATGATTATTGGTTTTTAGATGCAAAAGATGCTGTGATAGGTGGGTGGCTTAGAAGCAGCAAATAAGTTTTCTTCCTAATGGAGAGCAGAGGAGTTAGTTTTGATCACTGTAAGGTTGCTCATTCAAATGTCATGTGTTTGGTGCTGCCTGCTCAACAGGATTTCAAATTATGGTGCAACGATTTTAATTTTAAAAAAACTGTAGTTATTTCTACATTTTACTAGAATTTTTCTTTGTACCCAACCAGCCCATCAAAGCCCTTGCATAGAAGAACTCTTATATGGACAAACAGCTGTGTAAATCCAACATCAACTGCCCTATCCTAATATGTTTTCACATATGCTTAGAAGCATCCAGGACTTACCTGTACCACTCATGTAGTCTCCTTTAGATGAAATCCAGTTTACAGGGCTATTCAGAGTAATGTTACAGCATGGCAGTGAAGTAAGATAGTGAGTCACAAGCCTCTTGGATCATGCTCTCCTGTTTTGAAGTAACAACACAACTTACACCTTAAACCCACTTCTACGCACACTGAGCTTCAGCTTCCTCTCCAGCACCAAAAAAATCACCCTTGCCCTGTTTTCTGAGTGACCATCTGACTGAAAATAAAAATCTCCAGTAACACAGAGACTTTCCTAATCCACCTACACCCCAGCCAGTGAGATCCCATTTAATGGCATTTTTTGGTAATTTATTTGTTTATGAATATGTTTTTGAAAAGGGAATTGATTGGAAATACTGCACAAAGCACTAGATGAAGCATTGTGTTGAGTTGTTTGGTGGCACATGGAGGCAACCCCCCTTATTTTCCTTCCTTAGGGATGCTTGGGTGGTGGAAGGCATCAACTGCCCCAGTGCATCACCACCTTGTGTTACATCACAGTAGGCCACGTTCTTATCTGTGAGGCTGCAGAAGTGGAGTCTCATATAGCATGGTACAAACAAGTCCAGAAGCCCAAGTGTGGCTGCCAGGGGAGATGACAACCCAACTGCTTCAAGAAGCATGGCAAATGGAAAGAATTGATGAAAAAAGGAAGGTGGCCAGGTAAAAGCATGGGCTATGAGCAGAAGTGCTGATAAGCTCCACAGGGGAAAAGGATCTGGGGGCTCAGCTGATCATGAGACAGCAGCATGCCTATGTGGCTAAGAAGGCCAATTACACCCTAGCTTGTATCAGAAATAATGTAGACAATGAAGCTGGTGTAGTGTCTGGAGCATAAGTCTTATGGGGAGTGACTGAGGGAACTGAGATTGTTTGGTCTGGAGAAGAGGAGGCTCAGAGAAGACCTGTGGCTCCAGGCTTTGCCTGAAAGGAGGTTGAAGTCAAGGGTTGGCCTCTATTCCCAGGTAACAGAGATAGGTTGAGAGGGAGTGGCCTCAAATTGAGCCAAGGAAGGTTTAGACTGGATATGAGGGATAATCTCAGAAGTAGTGGTTGGGCACTGGAACCGGATGCCCAGGGAAGTGGTGGAGTCACCATTCTTGGAGGAGTTTAAAGAAAGGGTAGATGGAGTACTTAGGGACATGGTTAATTGGGTAATGGTGGAAGTTGGACAGTTGGACTAGTTGACCTTAGAGGTCTTTTTCAACTGTAATGATTCCACGATTCAGTGAGGTTTACCAACTGAGGAACAGTGGCAGTAAGGTTGTGGTGGTGATACACAGTGTCACCCACATGATGTGACGCTGCTAGTAAGGTCTTGAAGGCATCTCTGATTCTTGTTTGATGGCATGGTGGTGGTAGAAAAGGGCGGTGGGGTGGTGGGGAGATGGGCAAATTAGGTATGATAGAGTTGGAGTTGAAAGTTGGGGTGCAGACATCCCCCCTGAAGCCTGCTGGGAAGCAAGGATACAAGAAAGGTGATGATGAGCCAGGAGGAAACTCTCCAGAGGTCTGTGCCCATCCCTGTGCATGGGCATGTGGCAGTGGCTCATCCCAAAGGCACTTCACCATCACACAAACACAAAGAAAGGCATGACTATGGTCTGAGTGATGATGGGGGTAGTAGGAGGAAGTTGCAATGGCTGACCCTATACTTTATTTCCCCAAACAACACAGCAGCAGAGAAGCTATGCTACACTCCCATGGCTGGGACAGACCCTGATGGTCTCAGCAGCATTTAAATAATTGTTAGATTTTCGTTTTAAAGGAACCTCTTTAAAACAACATATTTAACCCTGAGGACTTTGCAGAGGGGAAATATATTAAGAATTAAAGAAAAAACAAAGAATAAGTAAGATAATAACGGTGGCTGGAGCTTCATCTCTTGGGTACCATGTCATATACATGCTGAGGGATGCTGAGGGAGAAGCTGCCAGCATCCCTGTGTTGTTCTTTGTGAGCTCACAGGGAGGAGGATCCTTATACTGTAACCAGGGTGACAGGGTTCCCTCTGTGTGTTCAAAAAGGAACCCCTCCCCATCATATTCTCTGAACATCAAGAGCTTCAGTGTCTGGGGAGCTTGGAGGCTGAGTGGAAGTAAGGATAGTGGGGACCCAGCAGGGGCATAGCAGACAGCATAGGGGGCACTCCAGAGGCCAGGGCAGAGTGACCCTAGCTACCAGAACAAGAAGAATCACATGTTTTCCAGAGTGCCACTGGACAAGAAAAAAGGTAATGGGAAACAATTTTATTCTGTGGGCCAGTGTAATTGTAATTACAATTAGCCACACACTTAATGCTCCCCACTATGTTGCCTTAGTTGGGTATATATACATCTGTGTTACCTACTACTACTGGAAAAATAGATGAAAGCCACTGATTGTTTTTCCACTGCCATGCTCTGTTGTGAAAAACAAAGTCAATCCCCACAGCATCACAAGAAGCAGATCAGCCATAACACTGAGGTTGGCTTCATCTGCAGTCCTTTACCTCTCCACCTGGCCTCACTGTAGAAAACCTCCCAGTAAACTCACTAAGATGTAGCCAGGATGTGATGGTAGGGTGTAGGGTATCGGATATGGGATGTGAGATATTGGATGCAGCTGATGTGATGTGCTGCAAACCACAGCCACATACTAGTTTCTCAGCCAAATCTTTCTCACAATTACAAATGGGGTCCAGAGGGGTAAAAATCCTCATTTTTAGATTAAGTCCCCTTTCTCCTCATGTAGAAGCATTAAAGGAAGCATTGTGACTCACAGTGGTATCTTGTCTGAGGTGGGAGAGACAAAAAGAGGTGTGATGAGGAATTAATGTTTGCTTTGTTCTCCAATCAACACAGATTATATATACAACTTTGCAGAAAGCATAGTGAAAAAGATATTTCTGGGAAATTTTACGAAATACTATAGTATACATTTATAATAAAAAACAAAACAAAACAAACAAACAATGCCAGAACACAGAACATTATTTGGCAGGGAAAAGTAAAAAAGAGGTCATCCATGCCTCACAAACTGTTACAGAAGTCCTGCTGCAATTTCTTTTCCCATCTATTACTGTCTACACTGTTCAGCTTTACAGTAAATCCAAATCAAAACTCGATCCTATGAAAAATGAAATAAAATAAAAGGAGTAGATGTGGGAAAAAAAAGGTTTTCCTCTCTTTTCTGGAAGTTGCATGAGCTTCCAGCTGTATAGTGTGGTGCAGTGATAGGAGTTAACCTGTTGGCATCCTGGCAACCCAAGCTGACAGCATCTGTAGACAACACTGACCATAATCATTCTATGAAAGGGAAGGCAAGCATAGAAATCTCAGCTTGGTCTCAACCCTCAATTCCTCATCTCCAACACACACATTGAAGATGACATGTCTTGCATGCCTACCTATGCCATCTCACTGTTTATTTCTGCCCTGCTCATTAGCAAACCCAGAGCATGGCTTAACCCAAACCACTGTCAGCGTCCTCTCTTCTGCAGATTCTGGCTTGCTTTGGATGCAGCCAAGCTGATTTTTTATTTTTTATGGTGTGGACAATTCTCCCCATGGGGCTAGACAAGCAACACTATGTTCATTTAATTTTGGGCATAGCTCAGATCTCTGGGCTGTTTTATCTCTCTAAAACCTTGAAACTCCATAAATCTTTTCTCTAAAAGTCTCAAAATTGTATTTTTCAGTCTTTCCAAGACTGCTTATACTGTCTGCTTCATTTATTCTCCTGTAAAAGTGAATGACCTAAATATTAAAAACAGTTGAGCAACCATTCTCATACACCACAACTACATTTTTTCATTTGATGTCTGGTCTGGCAAGCACCTACTTCAGCATTTTGGGCTGGTCTTAACTCTTTTGCCTTGGCAGAGGTGAGTGTGAGGCTACAAAGCTGAGTACAGGATAGGTACAGTGTACATATGACCACATCAAATAGGTGATACAAGGGATGATAGGAAAGATCATCATACAGATTATGTGGGAGATGAAAGGGGAGACTTAAACATACTGGAAAGAGTCCAGCAGAGAGCCACTAGGATGATCAAAGGGATGGAGCACCTCTCCTATGATGAGAGGCTGAGAGAGCTGGGACTGTTCAGGTGGGAGAGGCGAAGATAAGGTGCTATCTTATCAATGTGTATAAATACCTGAAGGGAGTATGCAAAGAGGGATCTAGGCTTTTTTCAGTGGTGTCCAGAGCCAGGACAAGAGGTAATGGGCACAAATGAGAGCAAGGGATGTTCTCTTTGAACACTAAGAAGCTCTTCTGTGATGTGTGGGTGATGGAGCAATTGCACAGGCTGCCCAGAGAGCCTGTGGAATCTCCTTGGAGATTTTCAAAGCTGCCTGGATGTAGGCCTGGATACCTTGCTTTGGGTGGCCCTCCTTGAGCAGTGACAGACCAGATGACCTCCAGAAATCTCTTCCAAACTCAGCCATTCTGAGATTTTGTGATATATAGTTCAGCCTATATCAGGCTCAGGATAGGCTGTCTGTGCCCAGTGTAGTCTGTGTCATAGCTCTGCACAGGTCACAGGCCATTACTTCAAGCCTGATGTTACAGTAACAGTATTTGTTTAGTGCAAATGCAAAATGCATGTCTCTTCAGCATAGGGAGTCACAGGAAGCTTCATTAAAATGAAGAATATTCTGTAACAGCCACGTTATAATGGTCACAGAATTGTCACCTGGGAGACTCAATTGCCAATTTGAGACTGTCTTTATTTGTGTTAGGATTTATGGAGCCTGTTTGCTTTCACTCTTTGGCACTTCCTTGACAGAACAGAGAGAATATCCTGCTGTGCAAGGAGACACTGTTTGCATAGGTGCTGACACACAGTGAATCCTTTTTTAATCTTGGTACCTATGAATCATTAAAAGCTCTGGTGTTGAGGTTGCAACAACTGGGAAATGTAGAACTGGGATTGTAATCAAAAATCTCCTTCTTATTTCCCAACTGACACCAGGTATCAAGCATTAAATACGCACTGCAGCATCAGTGATTTTATTTTTTGGTTGTCTGCAACAGAAAGAAACTTTCTCCTGGGAAATCAGCACCCTATAACCTCTTCCTGTGATGCTCCAGGCCTGTATTTGCACTGATGATTTCAGCCCAGCAGGAATGATGGGTGTGTGCTGGATAACTTCAAATGTTCCCAAAGGCAGGTAGTAAGGAAGAAAGCCTCTTATTCTGCTTATCTGTGGGAAGTTCTTGATAGCTGTCAGCAAACTAAAGAAAGAAATTCAGAACAGGTATAGGAAGGAGAAAAGCGTTCAATACAGACAGATTTGCATTTAAAATATTATCACTTGCTTCAGTTAAAGCAATGATTCTTTTAAGCTCAAAAATAATTGATTTCCATCCTTTGCTCCGTTGTGCTTTTACAGAAAGAAAACTTTTCCTGTAGCATTTTATCCTCTTGTTTAAATAAATTTCCCATATAATAAACGCTTCTCTGAGCACACGGATAACAATGTGACTAAGATTCTTGCAAGCCTGTCCAAGAGCTGCTCTCAGCCTCAAAATATATTCTCACAAGCTCTGAGTGTTTATTGACTTAGAGGAGAAGGATTTGGTCCTGAAATGACTCTAGGATGGATGTTTTCTATCCTCGTGGCAAAGTACTGTAGTACTTTTGATAGGCTCCTTGGTGTTAGAAATCTCCTACAGTGTGCATATTCCACAGCCTGCCTCTTTTGGAAAACAATGTATTTATTCAGAAAACACTGGTTTTCAGACTCTTGTCAAGTACTTTGGCCTTTCTTCCTCTTACAGTCTTGTTTATGTTTTCATCTCCTTTGCTTCTTTCAAAGCAGAAGATACTTTAAAGCCATTTAACAACCAACCAGCACAGCAGAAATAGCAGTCAAAGCAGTTCAGACCTTTGGGAATGTAAAGGCATCTTCTGGATAAATAAACCTCAAATAAGAGACAACTCAAGGCTGTAGAAGCAGCTGAAATACACTACTTCAGAGAAATGCACAAAGGAGGGGCAGAGGAGTGTGGGAGAGGTGAAAATAGCCAATAGCCTTCTTTATTCATAACAGATCTAACGTGATCTTCCCACAGACTGAGATATGAGATAAGCTGGCACCAATGACAATTCTCTCTATAAAGCAGAAATCCAATGATTTCACATACCAGCAACTAAATCATGCTTGTGAAGTAATGCAACAGACTAGTTTTCTTTTCTCTTTATTTTTTTCTCTCCCCAGCCTCTCTCTTGTACACATATACATGTGCTGACAGTGCAGTTCGTACACAGTGAGGGGTCAGACCCAGTTGTTTCTGGACACATGTGCATCTCTCAGCTCAGGATCTGCCCTTTGCAGCTGCCAAGAATTTCTCAGGGCTGACTGTAAGCAGTGCAGACCCAAGAAAATCCAGAAATGCCTGGGAGCACTCTAATCCTTTGCATGGAGGACCAAGGAGGCCCTGCCAAGTTCCTACCCAGACACAGCCATGTGCCACTTTCTGTGGCAGTCACACAATTCTTGAAGGGGCAGAATGGGGCTGTATCCCATAAGGCAGCCACTGTGCAGCTGCAGTTGTCATGAGGCTGACTGGCGGGTGCTCCCATGAGGGTGCTACGATGACAGATGGAAGAGGGGGATGTGTATTTCTTAGATATTCTTCAGTCTTTTTAAATATTTGCTTTTTCCATTTCTGAGCACTAATACATTCATATTTTAACTCATCAGTCATGAATTACTATAAGATAAAAAAAAAATCTCATCTCCAGAACACCTCCAAGAACAGAGCAGGGTTTTGTAGACAGGTATTAAAGCCTTTCTTTTACGCTAAGCTGATACGTCCTGAGTGAACCTATCTTCAAGCAACGACTCCTGCACACTGTAGCCACCAGCACACCTCTTTCCTGAAAAACTGCTAAGCCCTCCTTCCCCCACTAGCAGAAAGCCACCTTAATCAGCCACATCATCTAACTAAAAGTTTCTAGATACTGAAGCAAAATTTTCTCCATTAAGAGAGTTTTCCTGAGCTGGGTTGGCTGCTGCGTTATATCTCAGCTCTCACCAGATCCACAAAACCATACTCTCAGACCTCTTCCTGCAATTATTTCATTGCTGTTTTTGATGGAAGTCTCTTCCCTTTGCTTTTTCACTTTTCACTATCAGTAGGCAAGACAATAAATGCACTTACCTGTAAGGGAGGTCACTCTTTAAGGTGCACCATTACATTTGATTTGAAATCAGAGTAACATCTCTAGTCCCTACAAACTAGGAGCTAAAAGCAGTATGTTTATTAAGTAACTATTATAATGTATAATAGTGATATTACATTAGTACATCACATAAATGTTTGCTACAAGTAACTGCTTTTTAGCTGCATTTAGCATATTTTTTCATATGGTAAGATTAAAGTTTTTCGAAAATTCACATATAAAAAGAGAAGAATTCAATAAAATACTGAGGAAACCTGTAATGTTGAAATGTGATAACAAAATTGCAAACAAAATTAAGTTAAAGAAGATGTAAATTATGATGGAAATTAATCCTCTACCTCTAATTTTGTTAATGTGCTTTTTAAAAAAAAGTCATATCTCATTCACAACAATTTTCAAGAGAAGAGCAGTGTTTATAAAGACTAGGATAGCCAGCTATGGTATTTGATTCAATTATATCATACAGAGACCAGAGCTTTTTTCTCTCATGAAGAAACGTTTCAGATAGCAGCATGGTGGATTTGTACAGAAACAGCTGTAGAGTAGACAAGTACCTGCTTCTTCTTCCATATTATTTTTTGTTGTAGCAACAAGAGTAATTACTATGATATAATGTTAGCGTGCTACATTTTATTGTTAGTGTAAGTAGTAATTTGATTATCGTGCCATATAATTTGAGAATGCTAATAGAAGATAGAGAATAGAAAACGCAACTCCTGGCAAAATTAATGTTAATTGTGACTAATATTATTTTACAATTTTTTGAGTTAGGGTTACTACTTCTTTTATGTTTGTATCTATAATACAAGGTCATGTATGGCACTTTGTAATTGTGAAAAACAACAGAGACATTATTTACTTTTGTAGAAAAGACACTTTCTTATCAGTATACCTCTGTAAAAACCTATGTGCATAACAGCTCAGAATTGCCCTAGAGAAAATGAAAATATGACCCAGCACATCAGCTTATCTATGCCGTTATCCATACCAGAAACTCACATGTGGCACCTCAGTGTTTTCTAGCATCCAAATTGCACAACTTTCAGAAGGTGGTGAGCAGCCAGTTATCACTGAGCAGTGATCCAGAAGCTTTATGATGCATCCTCTGGTCTCTCTCTGGCCCATTTCCTTAATCATGAGTCTGATTACTGGGGCAATTTTTAACAGTTCCTGTTACATTTCATTCTGCCTTCCTTGGAAACCATAACGAATCTTTGCTTTTAGTTCTCCTCCAATCTCTCCATCAGCTACTCTTCTCCCAGGCAGCCGTGGGCACAGAGAGGACCTTACAAGCACTGTTGTGTTAAAGGCACTGGAGTGTGAAGCAAAATAATTAAATGGGGCTGACACAGATTTCAGAGAGGCTTTCTGATCTATCTGTGACAATTAGACAGCCTCTAAGTGCTGCACAGCCACTTAGAAGCAGGGAGATTCTGTTCAGATGTAGCCTTAGAGTTTCACTCTGCTGAAAACACTTTCCTCCCAAGCACCTTTTTTTTGCTACTTCCAGAGCACAAAGAGGTCTGGGGGCTGATGGCAAGCTCCTACTAGGTGCCTACTGGACAAGAGGAGAGAAGGTGCTGATGCAGGAGACCCCAGACCCCCAGATTTCCTCTCTTGGCCTCTTCCTTGCAACTTCATCACTCCCACAGTGATTTGTCACAGCCCTGGATCAAAACATGACTGTGGCACCTGAGGCTGCTGGCATAGCTCTGACCCTGTTGGTTGGGACAAACAGACAATTAACCTGTAGATAATTTTGCAAGGCTTTTACTTTGTCCCCTTGCCCTCAAAAATTAGGAAACTCTTGTAAGTAGCTAATGAAAGGAATGAAGGAAAAAGGGCTACTAATAGGACCAATTAACAAGTGGGGCTGAAAAAGAATGTCATGTGCTATAAATCAAATGAAATACAGCTTTTAAGTAGAGGCCATTAATTACATGGTTGAATTGAACTGTGTATATTGCTCACCTGTAGGGCAAGAACGATTGCACATCAGAGTCTTAATGAATACAGGAAAATACAAACTAAATTTGACTTCAGGGATAGAAATATTTACTTGGCGATATGCCTGATAAAAAGAACCAGGTGTCAGTGTCCAAAAAACAAGGGATCTACCATGTCCATTAGGTAGAATGT